>NC_134532.1:19647500-19947500 GCF_050624435.1 Tenrec ecaudatus
ATATAAATAAAAAAACAGGATTGTAAATTTGAAGGTTTGTATTTTTAAATCGTCATAAAGTAGTGCCATTAAGTTATTGCTAATTTATTTAGGAATGAAAACTGAAAAAAATTTAAGGAATTTGTAATAACCTGTGGGGAGATACGCATTTATGATGTAGCTTAATTATTTGAGTAATTCACAGTGGAATAGATTTTCAATCAGCATAAAGGTGATTACTGTAAGCTGGAGGTCAGATATACCACTACTGTTCTCCAACTCCTTCACTCTTTCTAAACTCAACAGTTCCCTGTACTTCACTCCCTGCTCAGCTGGGTTCGACAACTCCATCCACTAGCTGTATAGACTCACACCACACTCACAGGTATGTAGTTAATTGGAGGCTGGAAACGGGTTATACATTGGGATAAAAATTAATTTGAAATCAGGGGCTCAAGTGGTAAGAGAAGCCTTTGAAAATGATGATGGTGGCTTTTGTGTAAATGTGCTTGACACATTAGAGGAACATATGGATTGTGATAAGAGATGTAAGAGCCCCCAAAAAAGGTATTTGTTGAAAGAAAAATAATAATTTGAAAGTAACAAGATACAAATTGTATGTAGTTGGCTAACCAGGGGAGCTTTCGAAGCAGATAAACCTTGGAACAGAAATATTCCCTGTTGATACAATTCTTGATCAGAGCAGTGGACAGTTTTCTGCCAGTGGGCTCTCTCTGTTGCTCACTGGTCTAACTCCAGGTCAGTACAGCATTTCTGCATTTGGTCTCTGCACTAGCAACCTCTCTACTGCTATGTGACCTAGCTCACAGGCAGTGGATAGCAGATTTCTCATCCCTTACCTGCTATCTACATTGGGTAGCTCAGGTGCCAGAATCCCTGCCATCAGATTCTCTGCTACTAACTGGCCTGGAAGATCTTCTAGTCAGACCTCTCCACTGTACTGCCTCTTGACTCATTACCTTTCTGCAATCACGGGATCAGATCCTAAACAATTATGTTTACAGACATGGTAACACATTGGTGACCATTCTGCTTACACACGACTCTGTGTTATGGTCAACCTACTTCCCAGCCAGCATGCTTTCTGTCATTCAAATGACTCAATCACAACAACCATCACACATTTGTTGTTGTTACCTGCCATCCAGTTGGTTACAACCCCATAGCGAACTGTACACAACAGAACAAAACACAGCACGGTCCTGCGCTTTCTTTACAATTGTCCCCATGCTTCAGCCCATTGTTGTAGACACTGTCAGTCCAGTTACTTGAAGGCCTTCTTCTTTCCATACCCCTTCACTTCACTCCAAGTTAGATAGTTTGTCCTTTGAGCAGTCGCCAGTACTTTCAACTTTCTTCTTCAGGACCACAATTCAAATGGATAGATTTTTTGGGGTCTTCCTTATTCAATGCCAAACTTTTAAAACTCACACATGCAAATCATTCTTCAGGCACTAGGTTAAAATTTCACTCTTTGGCACTGAAGGTTGTCAGTTATCTTCAGCAGAACTCTAGGTCTCTTGGCAAAGCAGAGCTGTGTTCTATAGCTCTGTGTGCTATTGCTCTGTTCTCCTGTGCCAGGTGACAGTTCCCTAAGGTGGGAGATTCAGATATCTGACCTGGGTCTATAGGAATGGTTGTAACTGCAAGTAATTGACAGAGACCAATTATCTTTATTTACAGGAGTGCAGCCTCAGCAGTCGAGACCAGGACTGGTGAAGCCCTCCCAAAAGCAGTCCCTCACCTGCACTGTCTCAGTTTTCTCCATCACAAGTATTTCCTGCTGGAACTGGATCTGCCAGACCTCAGAAAAGGGACTGCAGCGGATGTGAAGGGGAGACACGGGCAGCAGGGGGCGCACAAGACCCACTGAGCACAGACACAAAGCCATAGACAGGCACAGATGAATGACAGGGAGGATTACGTGTTAGAATTAAGGCTTCCTCTCTTATCTCTCAGCATCCCCTGGACAGTTTTTCTCTAAATTTCTCCTCACTGCAAGCTTGATAGGAGAAACTAGCATTCTCTGTTTGCAGTCCAAATATTAAAAGTGACCCTGACCCTTCATTGGCATTCCATATGATCAATTTTCCTTCTTAGCATATAGATTGTCATGGTTATTATCATTCTATCTGTTAATCAGAACTTGTTGAAGGGTCAGATGTCTGACTGCTTTGGTCCCTCTGCAATGTGAGTAGTGACTAATTGATTTTCTATGTCTGAGATAATTAATGTGGTGACATCTGGGGCTGAACTTGTGACATCTCATTAGTGATGCTTGCTACTCATGGTCTCAGTTTATGCAGACACAAGTGTTTCAGGCAGAGAGAGATCTCTAACATAGGGAACAGGGGAACTGGAATGACCTTTGTGGTTGGAGTTACTCTTTGGAGTCATAAAAAAAGCAAACATTCAATGGAAGGAAACTTTGATAAAAAAAATAGCAAATTTGTCACAAGAGGGAGAATTTGCAGACTAATATCTCAGAATGCTGTACAGAATTGAGAATAATGGGACTTCTCACATATTTTGAACCTGTGATCAGGGAATCCAGTTCCTAGAGAAGGACATCCTGTTTGACAGAGTGTCAGCAAAATAGATGAAAATAGTTAGATACACAGAGAGTGGCTACAAAATTGTTCTCTAGGAACACGTGGGGACGGTCCAAGATGTGGCAGTGTATGTATTTTTTCTGATGTACACAGAACCATGATGATTAAAGCTGACACAAAAGCACCCAACAGCATCTCTGATGCAGTGAGGTGCAGAAAGTTTAGATTAATGCTGTTTAGTCAAGTAATTACCTAAAATAATAATATAGTTTTTTTACATTCACATAGTGTTAAATTATTTAATGTTTAACATTCAATACATATACCATTCCTTATTCAGTTTAGCTGTATGGCTATCAATCAGGAAAACAATGTGCAATAAGTACATAATAAATACTATATACCAATGAATATAATTGGGGATTCCACTGTCCTCCACAGTTTCCTGCAAAACAGAATCTCACCATTTAGACAAATGCAGTCCCTTCTCTTACTTTCCAGGCATCTTTGGGAAGTGATTCACTAGACTTTACTCTCAGGCACCTCTGGGTGAGTGTGAATCACCTGTCATTTGGTGAGCAGAATAGAGTGTAATCCTTCACAGAGGAACTCCATATAGACCAATGGAGTAAATTTTAAAGTAAAAATTATATGCTTATACAACTGAGGTAAACTTATTTAATATAAGAGTATTAAATCCTCTTACGTGAAGTAACCATTAAATAAATGATTCTGTAAGAATTAGATTTCCGGGACTTCCGGGAAGATGGCGATGGAGTGACACATACCAGGAGGACTCCGCAGAATCCAGCCGAGGAGAGTTGCTTAGAGGGAAATTCAATGCTGCGGGATCGCAGGAGGTGCATCATAAAGATAAGTCTGTCTGGATGGGATGGGTTGGATGAACTGTCTGGAGGGGGGACGGCGGGACCCGCCTTTCTGGAGGGACTTGGGATTGGGGGAAGGTACGGGGCGGGGAGGTGGTGTTGACTGCTCCAGGGATGGGGGAACAACATGAGATCCAAATTGATGGTGAGGGGGGAGTGGCAGGCCTGTTAGGGAGTGATCAAGGGTGAGGTAACGTGAAGAAGAGGTGTAGCGGTGGCCCTGGTGGGGATGGAGCATGGTAGTGTGGCAGGAGGAAAGTCAAGGGAGGAGGAGAAGGGAGCTGGGAGGCAAAGGGCATTTATAGAGGTCTAGACAAAGATGTGTATATGCAAATATATATATGAGGATGGTGAAATAGATCTATGTGTCTATTTTTATAGGTTTAGTATTGGGGTGGCGGAGGGACCTTGAGCCTCTACTCAAGCACTCCCTCAATGCATGAATGTTTTCTTTTATTGGATTGGCGTTCTGTGATGCTCGCCCTCCCGAGACAACTGCTGAAGCCAAAGCACATGAACAAGTAGGTGTGGTGAGGAGGGCTGATGGGGCCCGGCTGTGGAGGGGGTTTGGCGTCTGGGGTCTTGAAGGCTTGGGGATGGACAGGCGGCCATCCGGTTCGGGGGCAGTGGAGCCCACATGAAAGAACACACCAGCCTGTGTGATCACGTGGTTCCTAAGGGATCAGTTATCAGGCATCACAGAACAGAAAATCGTATCATTGGCTGCACACCTCCATGATACTATCGCCGAGGACAAATGGGTGCATAAGCAGGTGTGGTGAGGAGGGCTGATGGTGCCCGGCTATCAGGGGGGATGGTGTCTGGGCTCTTGGAGGCTTGGGGGTGGACAGGTGCCATCTGGATCGGAAGAAACAAAGCCCACATGGAAGAAGGACACCAGCCTATGCGATCATGGGATGTCAAAGGGATCAGGTATAAGGTATCATAAAAAACAAACAAAACAAACCTTACCATAGTGAATGAAGAGGGCGGTGCAGAGTGGAAATCTAAGGCCCGTTTGTCAGCCACTGGAGAACCCCTAACAGAGGGGTCTAGGTGAGAAGATGAGTCAGTCAGGGTGCAACGTAGCACCGATGAAGAATACAGCTTTCCTCCAGTTCCTAAATGCTTACTCCTTCCCCCAACCCCCCACTACCATGATCCAAATTCTACCTTGCAAGTATGGATAGAGCAGAGGTTGTACACTGGTGCATATAGGAGCTGGAGGCACAGGGTGGATGATACCTTCAGGACCAAGGGTGTGAGGGGTGATACTAGGAGAGTAGAGGGTGAGTGGGTTGGAAAGGGGGAACCGATTACAAGGATCTACATGTGACCTCCTCCCTGGGGGACGGACAACAGAAAAGGGGGTGAAGGGAGATGCCGGATAGGGCAAGAATATGACAAAATAATAATTTGTAGATTATCAAGGGCTCATGAGGAAGGGGGGAGCGGGGAGGGAGGGGAAAAGCGAGGACCTGATGCAGGGGGCTTAGGTGGAGAGCAAATGCATCGAAAAGGATGAAGGCAATGAATGTACAGATGTGCTTTATACAATTGATGTATGTATATGTATGGATTGCGGTGGGAGTTGTATGAGCCCCTAATAATAATAAAAAGAATTAGATTTCCACGTGAAGAAAAATGAATCTGTGTATCAGATCATGTCCCCTACCCGCCACACACAGACATACAACTAAAAATATTCAAAGATCTAAGCATGAATAATGAAGTCATTTTTAAGTAAGTATAAGACTGTTATTTAAAAGAAAATGGAAACATGCAATGATGGGAATATGGGTGGATAGAAGAATTGAGGATTTATTCCCCATTGGGACATTGTGCTCACCTATTCTTTTAGGTAAGAAGAGTTGTCCTCTGATAGTTTCATATGAAAATCTTACAAATTTCACCCTATAGCACTGAAGTAGCTTACCTCAAAATCTTAGTTTTTTCCCCTAAAAGCTCAAAGAACATGGACAAAGAGCATGAGGTGAGTCTCTGAGGGATACACAGCTGAAATTTTAAGAATTTCATTTGTAGTTTCACACCTATAAAGTTGAGATGGTAACAGTGTCTCTACCAACATTTTGTCTATTTATTAAAAAATGCAATAAAGTGATGTGTTCTCTCCATTTAGTATAGTAAAATTATACATACCTTATTTTACCCAGAATGCAGTGTCCTTCCAAAAGCACATCCAAAAATCATCACTGCCATTGAGTCATTTCCTCTCAAAGACACAAGGGGACAGAGTAGCACTGGCCCTGTAGGTGTGTTAGGTTGCAAATCTCAGTGGAAGTGGAAAGCCTCATCTCCTTCCCAATGAACCACTGGTGGTTCAAACTGCTGACTTTGTAATTAGCAGCCCAACTCATCATAAACAACACCCCTGAGACGCTATGCTGAATTAAAGCAGTTCATCTCAAAAGGACAAATATTGCATGAGACCACTATCAGCATAAACAACAGAGTCTGAGACCTGTTCTCAGATTAGGTAATCATTTCATATGATGCCCCAGGCAATGTTGTCACATGACTCTAATGTTTATCACTCTATGACATTTCTATCTCAAAAATATAAAATGAATATAGTGCTTCAATGGAAGCTCCACCTTGGATTGGGAAATTTTGGCATTTAGCAGGAAAAGGGAAAGACCAAATAACAATTACAATGCAGCAGCAGTCTAGGGTTAGCTCAGCTCAATTTAATAGTATAACTTACTTTGCTGTTATTAAAGGAATGGAAATATTCCATTGGACTTAAAGCTGGGATATCCTGGTATGGGAGGTGCAGATGACTGCTAACCCAAAGCCTCGCGCTTCAGAGTATGACCCAAGGATTTCAAATGGTAAAGCCAAATTCAGAGGAGGGAATGTTATTAGAGGTTCAATTCGTGGGTATCAGAGTTGAAGTTCTTTCGTTGCTTCTTTTGCGTAGCTTTGCACTCTCCAGAAACAAACAATAAAAAATCCCCCAAACCCCACTTGCCTTTCCAGCACTATCAGGTGCATTCAGGGTTATTATATTTAATGATTGTTAGTTTTGTGATGGGGCTTTGCTAAAGGGAGTGGTGATTAATCTAATCTTCTGAGTTTGCATCATTTCTAAGGGTGCATCGTGAACCAAAGTCTGGGTTGGGACCTTAAAAGTATCCATGTCTCTCCCTCAGGGGAATTATGTGCCCAGGAGAAATTTCTGACCCTTTCCAGGATAGAACTTCTTTTTCTTTTTTTCCCTCATCCTCGTCCACCCCCCCCACACACACCCCCACACACACACATTTATCCGCCAAATTACAGCAGTTTTCCACATGTGATCATAACATCCTGTTTTGGTGTCAATCGCTTATACACTTGGGCAATTATCTTATGGATGACAGGAGCTGTGTTATGGGGGAAATATTGTTCCCTCTGTTCCTCTTGGTGTCGTTGTGGATTAATCAGTGGAGTAAACTCGTACAATCAGCTTTCATATTTTTCCAAACACTATAATTAGCAGCTATATGCCCCAGGACACTCACACCTTCCCCTCAGCTATCTTTATAATGAAAGCATCTCCCAAACAGCGCATTAGTCTGCTGATGAAGAGCAGCCTAGCCTAACCCTTAAACTCGAGGAACGAGAGTGCACAGCCATGGGCTGCCCAGGTCTCCCCATTCACTGAGCAGGTATGATTGTGCCCAAGTCCCGGTGGAGTTTGCTGACCTAAGGTTACCTGGTGGCAATTATAAAAAAGGAAGAAAAGATGATGAACTAGACAAAGAGTGGATATGTGTGATAGTTTCCTAGAAATAGGATGTCTTTGTGTTTCCAGATGTCCAGGGTAAAGGGCAGCTGGTAGAGTCTGGGGGAGACCCAAGGCTGACTAAACAATGTCTGAGACTCTCCTGTCTCTCTTGTCCTGTCTCTGCATTTACCAGCAGCAGTTATGACATGGATTGCATCAGCCAGCTCCAGGGAAGGGCCTGCAGTGGGTCTCAATTACTAGTACTAATGTTGGTACTACATCCTACATAAGCTCAGTGGGTGGCTGACTGGCAGTCCCCAGAGAGGACAAGAACATTCTCCATATTCAAATAGTCAGGCTCAAAGGTAAGGACATAACCTGTATCACCAAAACAGAGACACAGTAAAGGGAATCATTAAACATTTATACATAAATCTCCCTACAGTGGGATGCTGAACTACAATGATTTCTGAGAACCCTCAGGCCCAGGGCTCAGTTCAGCAGACCAGAGAGGAATTAAAAGCTGGCTTCCTGTCTGTGTGCGGGGCTTCCTCTCTAGCTCACCATTTCCCTTGAGGATCTCTCTAGATGTGTGGATTTGTATCAAACACTAAAAGCCACACATGGAGGCACATCATGCAGAGGGAACGAGGCAAAGCTGAAGGACCTGTCAGCTCTGATGCAACCCTGTCCCCAGTAACTGATATTAGAAGGAGAGGATATAGGATGGTTTCCCTAAATTTTGCTCAGTCCAGGGTAGACCAGAAAGAGCATAATGGTATTCTCAAGCCATAATTGCTCATCAGAGCTGGCAGGTGGGTCTAAAAAACTGGTGGCCTAAATCCTGCTACCATCCTAAGCCACTGACTGGGAATGAGGGCAGAAGAAGTGATTGGTTTCAGAGGACACATTTGGGGCCCTTGGAATAGTGTGCTCCTGTGCTTGAAGCAAGGAGAGGTGCTTATTCCTGAGTAAAACTCAACACTTTCCCTTGTGGGGCTGAGTGTATATAATTACCCAAAGTATTTATAATGTGTCAACTCTTAGAGACCATGTTAATTTAAATAATTTCATTTCATAACTTTAATTTAAAAAGAAGTGAAAATCAATAAATTTTAATGTAACTTTCATTTTATTTAACTCATGACTTTCAGGAGACACGCAAGCACCATGTTGGGAGGAAGCTTAGGCCAAAGGAGAGATCCAGGTGCTAGAACAAGGTCCTGGTCCTCAGCCCTGTATGCATTCCTAGCTTACAACCAGGCCAGCTGGCCAGACTTAAGACAAAGTCATCTTGGAAGAAAAGGCTCCATTCATCTGTTGAGCTTTTCAATTGGGCACTAGATAAGATCTGGAATGGGGGATCTTCTCCTCCATGCCATCTCTTAGACACAGTCAGAAAAACAGAAACAAAATTAGAATTTTTAGCTTCAAAGCTTTATTATTTACCAATTAACTGAACACAGCCAGTTTAAATTTGATTGTATATTCCTTTGATCATATTTTAGATCATTTTGGCATTCCAGAATATTGAGGTACTTAGTGCATCTGAGTAAATGACTGACCAAATCCAACCCCATGTTTGGTGCACTGGAAAACAAGCCCAGTACATCTGAGTTCAGAGTCCAAAATATTCCTGGATAGTTCAGGGAGTACTCATGAGCTCATTCGGGATATGTCTAGTAGAGCCGACAGGAAAGTTATGTGCAGACAGATATATACAGTTATGTGCAGACAGTCATCAGGTGACACTGAAGCACTCCCATACTAACCACTGTCATGAAATGAACTGAGATGACCATGGCAGTCACAGTCAGACAGGAAGGTGACTTGGACTAATGTGCAGCTACATCACAGGATGGAACTTAAAACTGGTGAGCCAAGAAGAAGTACAGATTCTGTGAGATGGGAGTTTGCAGAAATGACGACAAAGTGATGCCATATCAGTCTGCATTTGAAAAGTAAACTAACTCAATGATCTCCAAATGATCAATGACAATGTCCTGTGCTTGAATTCCTGGATTTTGGTGAAATTTATGATTCATTTTTGCAAAGCAATGGCTGATTCCCATCTGCAAATTCTGGGCCAGAGAGTTCCAGGTGACCACAAGCTTGGACTCAGATCGTCACACCATTGATATATATATTTATACAGATATCTAAAAATATTATAAATGGCCAGAAAAATGAGTGTGGCCAATCCTAATCTGGGAAAAATAATATTTGTTATGATGGAGAGGAATGAGGAAGGAATCTGAATGGGGAATGGCTTGGTAAACTGCATGTTTAGAGACAGTCCCACTGATTCCATAGTCAGTAAGATGAGCTATTTTCCTGAGTCTAGGGAATAACCTCAAAGATCACATACCCGAACAGTTATCAGGGGGCTGTGTCCAGGGAACAAATGGAGAGGTTGACTTTGGTTGGAAATGCTCACATTTTGGGAAAGGGACATTTTAAATAGTGTCTATGGTCATCCCCTAAATTTTGAGGATTAGTTGCCTGGATAGAAAGTATTTTAATTCAGGGTGCCTGCTGGGTCTCAAGCAGATGTCTTTTTGTTCCAAACCTGCAACATTGTCATTTTTATTCTGCCCCCGTTAGCTTTGATTTTCCACTCCCTTCTCTGCTGTTATCTTTCTACTTGATCTCCTGACTGTTTTTGCCGGAATTTTGCATCTCCTCTGGCAAACCAAGGGACTCTCATCTCACAGTCTTGCATCAATTAGAAGTTATAGAGTTGAAACTATTCTATTCTATTCTGGGGCCAACATTCTCCAGTTGGAAACCTCCTCTCTGTGACCTTCTGACACTTGAATCTCTTTACTTACATTAGGATTGGCCTTAGTTATCAAAACCTGAGACGCGTTGTTTGTAGGAGTGCTGGAGTTGGCGATGGCAGGGGCCCAAAGAAAACCCCTGAAGACTGAGGAGATTGATAAGGAAGTGTTGGAGTGGAAAGAAAAGATGTATGGAGACTGTGGGTGATGACAATACCCTGGTGTCCATCTGATGCTTTCAACAAATGATATTCTGTCCACTCTCTGGGGCACAGGACATATAGGAGTCCAAGGCAGGGCAGAGATGTTGAGGGGCTGGAGGGAGGGAACATGGAGCTCATAAATAATTGGTTTTCCTGTGATCTTTAATACACACCACTTAGGTCAAGTGCTCTCTCATTACAGACTAACAGGCATATGAGTTCGAACAAAGAGTTCCCCTAGAATGGGCTCAGAAGGTAGAGGGTTGTTTGTTCTCTATCACTTTCTGATTATAAGGACTAGACTCCGTCACATGCAAATCATTCTTCAGGCACTAGGGTAAATTTCACCCTTGGGCTGGGAAAACTATCAGTTGTCTTTAGACAGGGCAGTAGGTCTTTTGGAAAAGTAGAGCTGTGGTCTAAAGATGCTACTGATATGTGTTCTCCTGTGCCTGGTGACAGTTCCCCAAGGTGGGAGCTTCAGATATCTGACTTGTATCTAAAGGGATGGCTGTGACTTGAAGTGAATGACAAAAACCATCCTTTTTTGTTTGCAGGTGTCCTGTCCCAGGTGCAACTTCAGGAGCCTGGTCGAGAACTGGTGAAGCCCTCCCAGAAACTGTCCCTCACCTGCTCTGTCTCTGGTTTCTCCATCACAAGTAGTGGTTACTGCTGGAGCTGGATCCGCCAGACCTCACGGAAGGGGCTGCAGTGGTTGGGACACATATGCTTTAATGGTAATGCATATTTTAACCCGTCATACCAAAGCCGACTCTCCATCACCAGAGACACATCGAAGAATCCGTTCTACCTGCAGCTGAGCTCCGTGACTGCTGAAGACACAAGCATGTATTACTGTGCAAGAGTCACAGCGAGGGGAAGTCAGTGTGAGCCCAGACACAAACCTCCCCTGCAGGGAAGACACTGGGCAGCAGGACACGCTGAGCACAGGCGCTCAGCCCTAGGCAGGCATAAATGAATGACAGGGAGGAATTCCTGTTGGAATGAGGGGCTCCTCTCAGCTGTCAGCATCTCCACGGACAGTTTTTCTTTGTCTTACTCTAAATTTTCTCCTCACTGCCAGCTTGAAAGGAGGAACTAGTATTCTCTGGTTGTAGTAAAAATAGTAAAGTGACTATAATAGTTCATTGTCATCCTGTTGAACCCATTTTCCTTCTTGAAAACAGGTTATCATGGCAATTCTCACCCTATGCACTACTCAAAACCTGTTGACAATGAAATGCAGCATGAATCTGGATTCACGCATTCAATGCATGATTTAAATGTACTGAGCTCAGTGACCTCCTACTGCCCAGGTTCAGCGATTCTTTCTGAATTGCTCTCTGAGCACTCTTGGCAGTGAATGACTAATGATTTCTATGTCTCAGAAAATAGTTGTGGTGATTTCTGGGGATAACTTTGTGACATGTCCTTAGTGATGCTTGCTACACATTGTCTCCCTGGATGCAGAAACAGTGTTCCAGGCATAGAGAGACCCCTGACACCAGGAACAGGTGAACTGGAATGACTTGTCTGGTGCGCAGAGTAATTAGTAAGATCATTCATTGGAGTCAAAATGAAGGGAGAACTCATTGGATGGACAAGTTTGATCCCAAAAGATAGTAAATGTGTCACAAGAGGAGGAAATTGAAAACTACTTTCTCAGAATGTTCTTTAGGCCCTGTTTTCAGCAGATGCCAAGGAATGAAGTCAGTGATGCTTTCCTCTGAGCAGCTGTGGTCAGAAGCTGTGGTTTCCCCACCTTGTCAGCATCTCTCTAGGGACACCGTGCACAGTGACTCTTGAGAAACTTCCTGCATTGGAACCTGCCTTCTCTTCATTGGAAGGGGCTTTGTCTGTCTTTCAACATCTATCCAAAGGCAGACTTCAGAGTAGTAAGTATTAATGAGATCTCAGTTTACGCTCCAGGATACTAACTAGTGGCATCTGTAGTCAAAATTATAAATAGTTAATGCAAAAATGTATTCTCATGTTGACTGGAAATTTTCTCCACACACTCTAATGTATCTTGAAGCTTTTCATTCTAACGAATACTCACAAATGTGTATTTATTCAATAAACATCCCTTAGAATGACCTCAAAAACGTTTTCTATGCCAATATTATTGTTTGGAAGCAAATAATTATTAAGATTTTCAAGGACAATGGAAAGAATGAAAAAAGCTAATCCAAAAGAACAAGTGCAGAGTATAAAGACTTACAAATAATAACAAAAACAAAAATTAAGAGAAAACATGTAAAATGAACTGAGAGCAGAAAAATTCAGGGAAAATATCAGTAATTCCACAAATGGCGGATAAAACAAGAAAGATAACGCAAGGCATAATGACAGCAATAAATGCAGACACATCAATAATGACATGGAAGGTAAATGGATTCAATGCACCTCTAAAATGGCAGAGACAAGCACAATGGATAAGGAAACTTGACCCATAATTCTATGCTTACAAGAAACACATTTGAGACATAAAGACAAATATAATCTAAAAATGAAAGATAGAAGAAAATATATCAAGAAAATGGCAATAAAAAAGCAGTATTAACAAGTAACAATTTTAAAAAGGAGTACTAGCAATAAAAAGTAATAATAAAATAGACTTCAAGGCAGAATCCTTCACGGAAAATAAATGAGGGCATTATATGACAAAAGGAACAAAAGAGCAAGATGAAAAAAAATATATATATATATGCACTCAATGGCAGACCCTCACAATATATTAATCAAACTCTTATAGACTTGAAGAGAGAAATACATAATTTTACAGTATTAGAGCTAAATATGCCCCTCTGAGTTTTACACAACAACTCAAAAGATCAATTGGATAATAAATCTTGATAACACAATTTACTGACCTCATAGACATATAGGAAACATACTGTGTAAGTCTGGGTAAATTAGAGAAACAAATTCACAGAAATCCATACGTATAAGAGAGTTTTATATAAAAGGCAAGTAAGTGTACATTAAGAAAGCTTCCCAACCCAGTGCTGTCCAAGCCCACAAGTCTAACATTAGCCCATATGTCGAACACCTACCTACAAAGTCCTCCTCCATCTCACAAAACACACGCAATGACGCTGACTGCAGGAGGAAATCCGAATCAGAGAAGAGTGTAAGCATCACAGTACTGGCAGGGGTCTCCACATAGCTGCTTCAGCACCCAGGGGTGCATCAGGGTAAGTACATGGGGCTTCTCCTCAGGGATGTCTTTCAAGCAGTGAACCTTGACAGCTGAAGCAGGGAACTGGTAAGGCAGCTGTACCTTGGTCCAACCATCAGAGAGCAAGATACCCAAGAACTCGAAAGGCGAGGCTCATGGAGCCATTTATCTCTCTGCTCTTCATTGTGAATCCTGAGAGGTACTACTGCCAATCCTTGGATTGTTTGGTTACCAAAATAAACTCTTTAATTTTTAACAGAAACCCTTTTGCTATTTGACAGGAATGAGGGAAGATGAGATAGTACGCACATTTTTCTCAAGGCTGTTTATCAATTACTGCTACATCCAGAAAGGAAGGAAAGAAACAAGGGCGTGAGGGAAGGATGGAGGAAGGGACAGAGCAAGAGGAATATAAAAGCAACAATACATGGAAATAGAGTTGCCATCTTAAGGAAATTTTATTTTTATTAATCTAGTAGCTAATCTTTGTTGACAAGTATGTATTTACTACCAATAAATTAGTCAAGAAGAATCAGATTCCAAAATAAGAACAATGAAGTCATTGGACATTCTGTGTGAAACCACTGCCCAACCTGCTTAATCTTGTGTAACACTCTAAATTTCACACTTGCCCATGGGACCTCCCCTGGGATATGGCATATTGACACACGATGATGAAATATATATATATATATGTCATATAGTGCCGATAATTATTCTGTATTTTCCTTCCTGATACTCTGTTGACACATTTATTTCTGGAAAAGTATACCATTCCACCAACCTAATATCAGTTATATCTAAATATACTTGGCAAACATGCAGAGAAAAGAGAGTCCCAAGTTCAGGTCAACATGGAACAGAAAGACATCTCCACATCAAATCAGAAGACACTTAGAAGGAGAAATTATGAAAAATCCATCTCTTTTTAAAAGTCACAACCCCACCCTGATGCATACTCAGGAATGTTGCTGTGAAATTGGTATATACCCACTATCCCCTACATTTCCTTCGTTGTGTACATACCTACAACTATAAACCACCCTCCTCACTGTTTTTCCCTTAAGCAGCTTGCCTTTGGGATCCTTCTGGCTCACTCCTTGCTTATTCCAAGTAAAGCTTCCCCATTTCATTTTTTTAACAATTTATTAGGGGCTCATAAAACTCTTATCACAGTCCATACACATACATACATCAATTGTATAAAGCACATCTGTACATTCTTTGCCCTAATCATTTTTTTCTCCTCTTTTATTTTTTTACATTTTATTAGGGCCCCATTTCATTTTTGTACAGCCCCCTGGCTTACCTGGATTGGTAACTTGGGACCCACTTCCTCTTGCTGTGTATTTATTCAACGTGACATTACATATTTATCTGCCCCTGCCTCTCAGACTCTGAGAACTGTTATTCTACAAGAGCCTGTGAGGAGTTCCGTTGTGTGTTTTGACATATTTTTGTTTATTGAGTTACCTTTGGGTTTGTTACAATTTATACCAACCCTGTGTCCAACAGAACAGAGCATGGGCTGATGTTGCACCATCATCACCCTGGTTATGCTTGATCTCATGGCTACCCCTGTTGTATCAATCCATGCCACCGAGGAGCTTCCTCTTTTTCACTGACCGTCAACTTTACTGAGCATGGAGTCTTTTTCCAGGTACTGCTCTCTCCTCATAGCATGACTACAGTGTGTGAGGTGAAAGTACCACCACTCTTACTCCTAAGAAATTCTCTGGCTGTGCTTCCATTTAAGACAGATCAGTTTATTTTTATGACACTCCATGGTATCTTCAATATTCTTCACCCACACTATCATCAAGGTCCATGAAGCACTACTCCAGTCCTCCTTCAACACAGTCTAGCATTCACATGCATATAATGTGATTGAAAGTCCTAACCAATGGTTAAATTCATGGCCTTCTTAATCCTCAACATGACAGCACAGTCCCATGTAATATAGACCCCTAGGAAAAAGGTATGCATACCTGAGTGACTCTTTGAGTTAAGTGTCTGGTTATTGAATGAAAGTTCATGGATTTAAAATAACTAGTTAGTCCTTGTCAGGAATAGGAGGTTATCTGACCCAGAGACTATTTATAAAATGTGACACTCTACCAAAAATCCTACAGAACAGTTCTATTAACCATACAGGGTCTCTGAGATTCAGAAAAGACTCGATGACAGTGAGTTTGGTTTGGGAGCAAATATTATTTGCTTGCTTGTTGATTTGCTTGCTTGATTCAATGATTTGTCCTCAGTGGAGAGGATTCCTGGTGTGTGAATAGCTCTCAGATCTCACAATGAAAGAAGAAATGTTAATGAAAATTGGATATGTTCTCCTGTGCAGCCACAGTTCTCAAAACTGCATGGTATTGGTACAATGACAGATACTCAGACCAATGGAAAAGAACTGAAAACCCAGAAATAAAAGCATCAGCATACAGACAACTGATCTTTGATAAGGGCCCAAAAAATATCAAATGGGAAAACAGATGCCCTCTTTAACAAGTGGTGCTGGAATAAAATGGGTATCAACATGCAGAAAAATGAAGCAAGACCCTTATCTCACTCATGCACAAGAATAAACTCAAGGTGGATCACAGACCTTGAAGTTAAACCCCAAACTATTAGGGCCATCAATGAGGGAATTGGGACCAACTTGAGAACATTGGCACAGGGAATACACAGGCTATCAGAAATAGGGAAGGACAAAAACACAGAAGAGGCACAAATTGACAAATAGGATATACTGAAGATAAAACACTTGTGTACATCCAAAGAATTCACCAAGAGAGAAATAAGAGAGTCCACAGACTGGGAAAACATCTTTAGCAATGACACATCAGACAAAGGCCTTATTACTAAATTCTACCATATTCTGCTAGCTTCCAAAAAAGAAAAAAACCAATAGCCCACCTGAAAGGTGGGCAAAGGATTGAACAGAAATTTCACAGGGGTAGAAATCTGAATGACCAACAAACATATGAGAAAATGTTCCCGATCTTTAGCCATAAGAGAAATGCAAATTAAAACAACAATGAGGTACCACCTGACACCCTCAAAGTAGCCCAACTAAAAAAAAAAATCAGAAAGCAACAAGTGTTGGAGGGGCTGTGGCGAGACAGGAACTCTCATCCACTGCTGGTGGGCCTGTAAGTATGTACAGCCACTATGGAAATCAATCTGGTGGTACTTAAAGCAGATGGAAATAGAATTACCATATGACCCAGCAATCCCCCTACTGGGCTTATACCCAGTAGAGGCAAGAAACAAACCAAGGCCAGACATCTGTGCTCCAATGTTCATTGAGGCACAGTTCACAATTGCAAGGAGCTGGAAGCAACACAAATTTCCATCACCTGACGATTGGATTAAAAAACTGTGGTATATACATACAATGGAGTACTACGCACCACTAAAAAGCAGTGAGGAATGTATGAGGCACATACCGGCATGTGAAGAACTGGAGGAAATCATGCTAAGTGAAATAAGTCAGACACAAAATGACAAGTACAACATGAGCCCACTGAGGTAAGTATTAAAAAAATGCAAAAGTGGCATAGGGGAAAAAGCTACTGTATACAAACATTCTTGGGGTGAAGACTGTGTACTATGGCACAGACCAGATCAAAACCAGGGATGCGCATGGTAGACAATGGGGGAGGAGGAGGAGAAAGGAAAATAAAAGGATGAATATAAGTAAGAAAAGGGGAGTGGGGGCATGGGACACTAACCCACTCAAGGAGAGGGTATTGTTTGTATCTCCACAGGGAAAGTGGGACCAGACTTCAACCCAGTGCCACAAGGTGTGAATGCAATATCCTGGCGTGGAGTAGGGAACCAGTGGAGAGGTCTGGAAGGCTGGCCCCAGGACCAAAAATTAAGTGGATTCCTGCCCCTCCCCCAAAAAGAATTTGTTTCAAAGAATGACATTGATTCTGCAGCTCGGGCAGGTGGACATATCTGATCAGAGCACATGGGAGCAGATGAAGGGGCAGGAGGAGAGAGTGGAACACAGCCTGGCCCACCAGGCCGTGAGGATGATGTTCCTGAATAGAGCAGCCAGTCCACAGAGAGAACAACAGCGCTGGCCCCACTATGAGACATGATGCCAATCAGTGACTAAGGGCGATATAGGGGACAGCACCGGAGACACCGTGTGAGAATCGCACCTGACCTGATCCCACCACACCAAGGCAAAGCACTGGGGGAGTGTAGCGGAACAGCAAGGGAATGGAGTGGCAAGGCCCCCAGGGAATCCTGAAAGGGGAATTTGGGGCTAGGGCGTGGTGCCCCAACAGACAAGACTGAAAAACACTCCTAAGGGCCAACAAACGATCCTTGAACTAACTACAAGCTTTTCTTTCGTGAAGTGTTTTGTTTTGTTCTCTGTCAGTGGTTTGTTTTTGTTGTTTAGTTGTCTGGTTGTATACTTTTGCTTTGTTTTCCTCTCTTGGTTTTGTGCATGTTTTAGTGCCTCCACAGGTCTGCCTGAATACGACCAGCTGGATGAACTATATGGAGGAAAAACAATGGGACTGACAGTTTCGGGGGGACTTGGGGTAGGGGGACGTAGGGGGGTAAGGAAGTGGTGTTAACAAACACAGGGACAAGGGAACAATACGGTACCCAAAAATGGTAGTCAGGGGGGGAGTGGCAGGCCTGGTGGGGAATGAGCAAGGTAAGGTTGCATAGAGAAGAGGGATAGCTGTAGCCCAGTTGGGGACGGAGCATGGTGGTAGGGCAGGAGGAAAGTCAAGGGAGATGGAAGAAAGAGCTAGGAGTCAAGGGGCATTTATGGAGGTCTAGACAAAGACATGTACATGCAAATATATATATGAGGATGGGGAAATAGATCTCTGTGTCTATATTTATAGGTTTAGTATTAAGGCGGCAGAAGGACTTTGGGCTTCTACTCAAGCACTCAGGCAATGCATGAATACTTTCTTTTATTAAATTGGCACTCTACGATGCTCACCCTCCCGACACAACTGCTGAAGCCAAAGCGGGTGAACAAGTAAATGTGGTGAAGAAAGCTGATGGTGCCCGGCTATCAAAAGAGATAGTGTCTGGGGTCTTAAAGGCTTGAAGATAAACAAGCGGCCATCTAGCTCAGAAGCAACAAAGCCCACATGGAAGAACACACCAGCCTGTGTGATCGGGTGGTCCCAAAGGGATCAGTTATCAGACATCAAAGAACAAAAAATCATATCATTGGCTGCACACCTCCATGATACGATCGCCGAAGACAAACGGGTGCATAAGTAAATGTGGCAAAGAAAGCTGATGGTGCCCGGCTATTGAAAGAGAAAGTTTCTGGCACCTTAACGGCTTGAAGGTGAACAAGTGGTCATCTAGCTCAGAAGCAATAAAGCCCACATGGAAGAAGCACACCAGCCTGTGCGATCACGAGGTGCCAAAAGGACCAGGTATAAGGCATCATGCAAAAAAAAGAATGTGTGTATGTATATATATGTGTGTATATATGTGTATATATATGTATGTGTGTATATATATATATATATGCCATTTTGAATGAAGGGGGAAGTGCAGAGTGGAGACCCAAGGCCCATTTGGCAGCCACTGGAAATCCTCTCATAGAGGGGTTTAGGAGAGGAGATGGGTCAGTCAGGGTGGGATGTAGTACCGATGAAGAACACAGCTTCCCCACATCCTGGATACTTCCTCCCCCCAACTACCATGATCTGAATTCTACCTTGCAGGACTGGATACGGCAGAGGTTGTACACTGGTGCATATGGGAGCTGGAGGCACAGGGAATCCAGGTTGTTCAATACTTTCAGGACAAGGGGTGTGAAGGGCGATGTTGGGAAAGTGGAGGGTGAGTGGGTTGGAAAGGGGCAACTGATTACAAGGATCCACATGTGACCTCCTCCCTGGGAGATGGATGGCAGAGAAGGGGGGGAAGGGAGACTCCGGATAGGGCAAGATATGACAAAATAACAATCTATGAAGTATCAAGGGGTCGTGAGGGAGGGGGGAGCAGGGAGGGAGGGGAAAAAAAAGAGGACCTGATACAAAGGGCTTAAGTGGAGAGCAAATGCTTTGAAAATGATTAGGGCAAAGAATGTACGGATGTGCTTTATACAATTGATGTATGTATATGTATGGATTGTGATAAGAGTTGTATGAGCCCCTAATAAAGTGTAAAAAAACAATAAAATGATTTATTTTTTAAAAGTGAAATAAAAAGAAAATTGGATATGTTCACATCAAACAATACAGATAAACCTGGACCCTGACCATCTTAAGACAGCGAACACTTCCATCTGGGAAGACACTAAGCTGAGCCTATGTGTAGGCGTCCAAATACGTCCACTCTGCTAACTGTCTTGGTCCCACATGCACAGGTGCGAGTCTTGGAGAAAATAGCTTTTGGAGTGATAGGACCTATGTTCCCATGAGCTGTTCACAGTCTCCAGCCCTTATCCAGCCATTGACACTCATAGGCAAATCCCTCACGTGATTTCCTGTTTAAATGCTGCCTCGCCCTCAGGGGACACATGCAACTGCTGAATCAGGGTGAGTTTTCTCCAGAAATGTCGGCTTCCTTCCTCTTTATTCTCATGGTGCTGGGTCTCCCATCGGGACAGTGTCAAGGGGATATGGAATCCTTCACAGCAGATTAACTGACAGATGGTGTGTTTAATATTTATTTCCTATGTCTTCAGGTGGCCTGTCCCAGGTGCAGCTGCAGGAGTCTGGTCCTCAAATGGCAAGGACTTCACAGACCCTCATTCTCACCTGTCCCACCACGGGGACTCTGTTTCCAGTATCAGTGCTACTTAGGATTCGATCAGGCAGCACCCTGCAAGAGGTCTTGAGTGGCTGGGAAGGACTTACTACAGAACAAAGTAAAACAGAGATTATGCACCATCTCTAAATGATCATCTAGTCATCAACCCAGACACATCGGAGAACCAGTTCTCCATGCAACTGAGCTCTGTGACCAAAGAGGACATGGGTGTGTATTTCTGTGCAAGAGACACAGTGAGGGAACATCAGTGTGGGCCCTCACACAAACCTCCCTGAAGAACAGGTGGAGGAACTGAGATGCAGGGGGTGTTCAGACCAGAAGGGGGAAACCATGCATAAACAGCACAAGTCCAGGATCCTAGAGCAGGTGTAGGAGTGAGCCTAGATGTGATTTTCTGCTTCTATAGATATTCAGGAATAGCTATTTCATAGCATTTTGTAGCTTTAATATTGCTTGCATCAGATTCACCTTAGTCCTGGATTTGACTATGTTGGTCTTTAATTCTTAAAATCTGTCTTTTGTAGAAGTGCACTCTCAATGCAAAAACACTTTGGTATATAAAACTGGCATTTCATGATGGTCACCTTCCCGACACGATCAATTAAGACAATTGTGTGCATAAGCAAATGTGGTGAAGAAAGTTGATGGTGCCAAGCTATCAGAAGATATAGCATCTAGGGTCTTAAAGACTTGAAGGTAAACAAACGGCCATCCATCTCAGAACCAACAAAGCTGACATGGAAGAAGCACAGCAGCCTGTGTCACCACGAGGTCTCGAAGGGATCAGGTATCAGGCATCAAAGAACAAAAAAAAAAATCTTATCATTATAAATGAGGGGGAGTGAAGAATGGAGACCCAAAGCTCATCTCTAGGCAATTGGACACCCCCTTACTGAAGCATTGTGGGGAGGAGATGAGTCAGTCAGAGTGCAGTGGAGAAACAATGAAACATACAACTTTCCTCTAGTTCTTAAATGTTTCCTCCCCCTACTATTATGATCCCAATTCTACCTTACAAATCTGACTAGACCAGAGGATGTACATTGGTACAAATAGGAACTGGAAACACAGGGAAACCAAGACAGATGACACCTTCAGGACCAGTAGTGAGAGTGTTGATACCTGGATGTTGGAGGGAAGGTGGGGCAGAAAAGGGTAACTGAGTACAAGGATCTACATATAACCTCCTCCCTGGGGGATGGACAAAAGAAAAGTGGATGAAGGGAGAAGTAGAACAGTGTAAGATATGACAAAATAATTTTTGAATTATGAAGAGTTCATGAGGGAGAGGGAGGGGGAAAGGAGGGGGTGGAATGAGGAGCTGATATTAAGGGCTCTAGTAGAAAACAAATGCTTTGAGAATGATGATGGCAACAAATGTACAAATGTGCATGACACAATGGATGTATGTATGGATTGTGATACAGATTGCACGATTCCCCCAATAAAATGATTGAAAAAAAATGACTAGTAACCTTAAGCTTAGCAGCCTCGGTGTAATGAACCACACACACACAGGATCTGCAAGATATCTAGAATATACTTATATACTCTTGAAATGACCCTCTTAAAAGTCATTCAACTTCACTTATGGATATATATGCAGAGGGTATGCAAATAGAGCCCCCCCCCCTGCATGCTGATGAGAACCACCCAGCCCCAACTCTGAAAGTCTTCCAGAGGTGCCCCAGCACTGGAATTTCCAGTTGTCCCCATTCAGGACTTAACACATTAAGTCACCATGGAATCTCCATTCAGCTGACCGTTACTTTTTGGAGTTTTAAAAGATGATTTGATGGATAGCAAGTGTGTGGTAAGTGGGCATGAGTGAGAGCCAGTGAATATGTGTTACAGTTTTGGTAACCAGGATGTCTGTTTGCAGGTGTTCAGTGAGAGGCGTATTCACTATCTGTAGCTGTCATATGCACTGGGAATGTCTATCTGTAGCTGTCATATGCACTGGGTATGTCTACCTCCAGAGAAGGGGCTGCCATGGGTTTCGTATCTTTATAGTATTGGTAGGACATCCCAGACAGAATGAAGGGCCAATCCACCATCTCCAGAGACAACAGCAAGAACATACGATATCAAATGGACAACCTGAAATTTGAGGACACAGCCATGTCTGACTCTGCAAAAAACGCACAGTGAGGGGAACTAGAGGTTAACCCAGGCACGGATGTCCCCTAGCGGGAGGGGCTGGACTGCAGGGAGCTCTCAGGACCCACACAGCACAAGACCCATTGGTGGAGCATCACCACTGGCTTCCTGTTGTGTCTGGGAATTCGTGTCCCTCTCAGGAAAAGTCTTGACCCTAAGGGAAATGGTGGATCTCCTCACTTCTGTCAGCACTATGAGCCAACCTCCCTGTAATGATATGATGACTTTGAACTTAGTTTCTGGTGTTTTTTTTTTCACCTTAAATCCCCTAAACTTCCCATATTCCTTGATAATTCCTATGTTTAGGTTGAATTCTCTTCATCTCATCTGCTTCCTCAATCACTTTATGCTTTGCATTCAATTCTGCTCCTGTAATACTTCCTTACCTGGGACAACTGTCCCTCTGCTGCGCCAGATCTAACTTTATTATTATTGTTATATACTTTCAGACAAAGAACACTAAAAGAGCTTATGACCAGTAGACCTGTCCAAAGTCAAGTCACCCTGTCTCCATTCATGCAATCACGAGTTTTCCTCTCTGAGTTCATTCATTATAATAATTCACAACACCTGTTTGTCCCTGTTCACCAGACTCATTTAAGAGTCAATCATTTCTCTGAATTCAAATTTGTCTTATTTTTGTTTCATTTAGTAGTTGTAAATATTGATACAGGTGTGGGAAGGGAAAGGCAGACACCTTTTATTCTGAATCTCAATTTGCATCCACAGAACTCACCTCCCTTCCAGTCCTGTGTCCCTTTCCCACGGACTATACAAGTCCTATTCAGTTCAGGGCATCCAATGGTTACCTACATGTTCAGTGAATGGCAGGACCTCCAAACATCACTCCAGATCAGAATATCCTTCTCTAGAGACATGCCAGGGACTGAAATTCCCTCTGCTAGCTCTGTGACTGGTATAGTTATGATCAGATATTTCTGAGTCAGACACACACAGAAGGAAAGGCAGTCGGAGCCTAGACACAAACCCCAATGGAGGGAGAGGGCTGGACTTGAGGGATCACCCAAGATCCAAAGACAACAGGGACCCACAGGGGAGAAAATGAATAGGAGCATAAGAGGAATTTGTTTTTGTTTTTATAAACAAAACCTATTACATTTTCTGCAGAGAAAATTTCTCTGCCACTGGGAGAGTTAACAATTATTGTGCCAACCTGGCTGATAAACACATGTAAGCTTAATTGAAAGGCGGAGAGATAAAAGGCTCAGAGAACCTCACCTTTCCAGTTCTTGAGTCTCTTGCTTTCTGATGGTTGGACCAGCGTGCAGCGCCTTAGCCAGTTCCCTGCTTCAACTGGCAAGGCTCACTTCCTGCAAGACATCCCCGAGGAGTGCTGCAGCAGCCACATGCAGACCCCTGCCAGCTCTGAGATGTTTACACGCTCACTGATCCAGTTGGCATCATGAGGACTTTGTGGATTGGTGTCAGATATATGGACTAATCTTGGTCTTGTGGGCTTGGGCATCATTGGGTTGGGATGTCTTCTTGATGTGCACTTACACTTTATATAAAACTCTCCTTATACATATGAGTTCTCTGTGGATTTGTTTCTCTAATGTACCCAGACTAACACAACCACCGACCTCCATATTCTTTAACTACCTCTCTGCATATGATCTGCATATAATTTATGTCTCTGTGTTTGGTTGTGCTAATTATATGTGCTACTCTTTAATATGTAATGCTATGTGATAGAACTTGCAGTCTTGTCCGCATTGTTTTTAGTGCTTTGATTCTAGTATATTTTATGGTGTGTTTTTTTATCTTTTTATGTAAATGCATATGAATTTATTATTCTGAGTGGGTACTGTATGAAGGGTTGTTAATGCTAGTGTGCGTGCATGTGCTAATTTGTTCAAAGTATGCATATGTATGTTACTGCAACTGTTAAAATACAAATATAAATATGTGAGTTTCTGTGCATGTGTTGACATTTAGCATATATGTTATTGTGTGTACGATAATATGTATACATTAGTGTTTGCATATTTTGCTACAGGACTTTTCTTGCTCAAGCAGGAAGACTTTAAACAAGATACATAGGCACACAGTTGCAATGTTGGGCACAAATCTAAGAACAATTGTGAGGATGGTTGAGGACTGGGTGGTGTTTCACTCTGTTTTACATAGGATCGCTGCATCAGAACTGAAACATCAGCTAGCAATAGAAATATTTTATCCCATGTGTTCTCCCGTGACTTCAATAAAGAAAGGGTCTTAGTGTTTCACCATTGACTTTACAGTGAGAATGAAAGTTCTATGGCTGCAATCATCTGCTGGATAACTCTCTGTTCCAGTTTTATTTTTTAAATGATCTCACTGGTAATTGACATAGGCAAGCCACAGAAGCTCCTGTGTAGGCCACAACATATGCACACCTGTGTGATCTGCACAACTGAACACAGAGTTTTCATCCCTGATTGACCACTCTACACAATCTCTCCCAATCCTGATTCCAGGAGAGGTCAGTTAGGACTTCATTTTGTAATAGTATTACACAAACTGGAAGTTGAGTGGTCTCCCCACAATCTATTTGGTACCAACTAGAACACCGTCCAGATAGGAATCATATTAATAATCAGCACCCAGAAACCCCCAGGAGTATCTCCTTTGATGCTCCATTTGTTGACTTGTGAACAGAAAAGGGAATGTACACAAGGATAGAAACAGTAACTAAATCATGCTTTTGTTGTAACTGAGGTGTGTGTGCTGGTGGTGTTGAGAATATGATCAAGTTCAATGTTACAGAGTATGGCCATGGAATCCACAAAAAATAATGTCACCTTTTGTGATGACCTCAGACACATCATCAGCAAGATGCCACCAGTGTTTACACCATTTTAGGTAAATTGTTGCCAGGTGACAGCAGGATTGAGTAAAAGTTCGTTTTTAATATCAGGAACATTTTCAACCACTTTTTGCAATGTACAGGAAGGATCATAAAGAGGTCCCTGAAGGTCAGCTTTTCATGTAATATTATAGGAGAAATCGCATACTGGTAATATGATATATGGACCAGCTAGTACAGACATGGTTTCATACACAGTGGATTTCCTTTCATTAACACAAAACATTTAGACAGTAGCTTACAGCGCTAACTGAGGCATAGACTACAGTTGGCTGTTCACTTCCTCTATTCAGCCACTTACTGGATTTAACTGGTGATATGCGCTGATACCATAGAAGTACTTAGGCAGTGGTACATTCTCTCTCTTGTTCACTAGTCAGCAATAGAGATAGGCACAGCCTGGGAGTTCTCTGAGTTTGTCCTTCAAAGTCATGGGAATTTGCCTTCGCTGATTATCTCCCCTTTTCCTATTTTGAGTGTTCTGTTGAGTGTTCTGTTGACATTTGTCCTCCTTTCTTATGCTTCCTGCCCTCTATACATGGGTTTGGGGAGGGGCAGCCACTGCCCTTCAGCTCTCATGTGGTCCATAGAGCAACAAGCAGAGTAACTCTGAGCATCAGGTCTCAGGAATCCATGGGTGGTGGCTCATAAATGTCTACTGGAACAAAAAATTTGCAAATGCAGTCCCTCCTCCTCTGATCACGAAAGGCACTTGATGCTCTGTGTGCAGGTCCTTTCAGAGCATCCCTGGTCTGTACTCATCCACATCATGTCGACAGCTTTGATATGTGTTTCCCTTCTGATCACTGTCAAAGGTAATTTCCCTCCTATATCAGGCCTGGTCTAAGTGCTGCGGTTTGGATTGAGCTTAGCCTCTGTTCTCGTTGTTCAGGTGTCCTGTGTGACATCCAGCTTGTGGAGTCTGGAGCAGATGTGACACAGCCTGGGACTTCTCTGAGCTTATCCTGTAAAGCCTATGGATATACCTTCACTGATTATCACATGCACTGGGTTTGGCAAGCTCCAGGGAAGGGGCTGGAGTGGGTGGCAGGAGGGAGTAATCCAAGTGGGAGTACTCAGTGGTACTCTCCATCAGGTTGAAGAACAGTTACAATTTCCAGGGACAACCCAACAAACACAATCACTCTAAAAATGACAGACCGGAAAGCAGAGGACACAGCCATGTATTACTGTACAAGGGACACAGTGTGTGGAAGTCACAGGGAGCCCAGACACAAACCTCCCCAGCAGGAATGGGGTGGACCTGCCGCTGGTGCTCAGCTTGCATGTAGTAAAGGAAGCCTGCAGGGAGCAGCTGCAGAGGAAGTCCTAGCTTTCCTTTTTATCTCACTCTTCACTGTTCACACTCAGCAACAACCTTAGACATGAACATTAGTGCCTGTCTTTTGTAAATCCTGATTATTCTCAGATAAAGAGAGTTATCATAGGACAGTGATTCAGTTCATTATTTAAAGCTTCATTTGTCATACTTTTTCTAGCACTAATTTTTTTAGGTAACATTTAACTGGTTAGGAAATCACATTTCTTCAATCCAAACCAAGTAGTTATGTGTCATTGAATTTGTTCCTAATTATAGTGTTTCTCTGTACATCAGAATAAAACACTGCCTGATCCTAAATCTTCATCATACTTGGCATGTCTTATCACATTGTTACAGTTTCAATCCATCTCGTTTATCCTCTAATAAGAAAGAAAAATATCATTCTCCAGGGACTGGCCCCTCCATAATCTTGAGCAGTTTCTGATCTGACTGTCAACATTCAAATTTCTAAGGATTATTCTTATGGTACTTCTTCCAACACAGAAATTTATCACTATCCTGGTAGTCAATGATATCCTCAATATTCCCCCAACACCTAATCATAAGGATAAACTCTGTATCAGTCTACTTTAATCATTGTACAGATTTCCCACGCATATGAGATTTTCCATGCAGTACTGGTTGCTTGGATCAGGTTCACCTTAGTCCTGGATTTGACCACATTGCTCTTTAATCCTTAAAATCTGTTTTGTGACAGTACATTAAAAGACAGAGACCCTGAGTTCACATATGTATTGGCCTTGAATAAGGATAAAACTAGAAACAACATTTTTATTTAATAAAGTTTTCTGTAACCTTGTAAAAATTTATGTTCATATATATATGCCAATATATATATCATATTAATATATACATTTGGTCGTGGACATTTTCATCGTTGTTATGTGCCATTGGTTTACGTCAAACATTGAGTTCAATTGTGGAAAAACTAATAGCATTCTCCTTGCAAACAAGAGTCAGACAAATATGTCCCCTATCACCACTCTTATTCACCTTTGTGCTGGAAATATTATTGAGAAATATTACATAACAATACAATTAGGCAAACAAAAAGTAAATTTCTCATTATTCACAGACATAATATTCAATGTAGAAATAAACAAAGATGAGACAGTTTGTGTGACAATATGTCAAAATATAAGATTAACACAAAAATAATAAATAATATTACTGTAAAACAATGAAGAGATTGCTGGAAAAAAGCAACAAAGAAAATGATCATTTACAATAGCCACACAAAAGATGAAATACCCAGGATTAAAACAATTCAAAGAAATAAATATATGTACAAACAAAACTGTAGAACAGTGCAGCCAGAATGTTCCTTAGAGTGAAGGATGACAAGAATTTATCTCACACATACAGGATATGTTGTCAGCAGAGAACAGTTGCTGAAGCACAACATCAGTGAAAGGTGGAATACCTTCAACACAATGGAGGCACAGTAGCTGCATGCATGGGCTCAAACAATAGAACAATTATGAGGGTAGCGCAGGACTAGATAGTGTTCCCTTGTGTTGTGCATGGGGTTGCTATAAGTCAGAAACCTATTTCACGGCACCTAAGAACAAGACACCAAAAGAGACCTACACAAGTAGAAGAATAGCTCATGTTCATGGATAAGAAGAATCAGTATCATATAAATATAAATGTCACTGAAAACAATCTCTAATTACAACAAAATAATGACCAAGTGGCAACTTTAGTCTATACAGAAATGTTAAAAGTAATTATCAACTTCATATGAACAGGGAAGATATGCAGGATAAGCAATAAACTGCAAAAAATGAAGAATGAAGTCTAAGAGACCTCCAACTACCCAGCCTCAAAAACAGCCACAGCAGTCAAAACTGCATGGTACTTTGGGAAACATACAAAAACCTTCAACAAAGAGCCAAAAAAATATTGAATGGGAAAGAATTTCTAGATTCAACAAATGGTGATTACAAATTTGATCTCCATCTGCAGAAGAATCACACAGGACGCATACCTCATCCCACGAACAACAACAAACTCAAGATTGATAAAACAAACAAACAAAAAAAAAACAATTTACACATAGTGGGTGGGAGAAAACATTAAAGAACCAGAAGAATATTGTATGTTTCACCGGTGCTATTCTGTACGCTGGATGGTTCATTTCTTCATTGTGACCCTTCTGTGAGGAGATGTCCACTTGTCTACGATGGGCTTTGAGTCTCCACTCCAACCTCCCTCATTCTCATTAATGTTGGTTTTGGTCTAAATATCCCTGATACCTGATCCTGTCGACAATTCATGATCACACAGGCTGGTGTGCTTCTTCCATGTGGGCTTTGCTGCTTCCGAGATAGATGGCCACTTGTTTATCTTTAAGCCTTTAAAACTCCAGATGCTCTATCTTTCAACAGCCGGGCATCCTCTGCTTTATTCATCACACTGTTTTTGCACTTATTTTGTCTTCAGTGATCATGTCAGGAAGTTGAGCACCATAGAATGCCATGTTTTTATAACAAAGTACTATTTCGTTGAGAGGATACTTCAGTAGAGAACCAATACATATCTGCTACCTTAATAATATAAATATATGTACATAGATCTATGTCCATATCATTATATATAATTATATTTATATATATATGCACCTGTATTTATAACTCTATAAATGTCCTTTCCCTCCCAGTTCATTCCTCTAGTTCTTTGATGCTTTGCATGCACACACACATTATCCTGACCCCAGTTCTACGTTACAAATCCGGCTAGACCACAGTATGTACCAGCTAGACACAGAGATCTATACTAGTGATCTCTAAGAGCTCTCGACAAATGGAATTCAGGACAGATAAACCCCTCAGGTACTATAATGGGAGTAACTCTACCATGATGGTGGTGGAAGGGCTGGGGGAGAAATGAGAAACATATCGCAAAGATGGAGGTACAGCACCCCCCACCCAGGATGATGAACAAGAAAAACATGGATTAAAGAAAGCGGTGAGGAGACTTACGGGAAGATGGGGACGGAGTAACACATACCAGAGGGACTCTGCAGAATCCAGCCCAGGAGAGTTGCTCAGAGGGAAATTCAACGCCACTGGATCGCAGGAGGCGCATCATAAAGATAAGTGGGCTCAGATCCACGGGGTTTTGAGTGGTTGGGGGCTTTTAACTTACCTCAGTGGAAGCTGGCTGGGGCTCGACCCTAGCCTTGCCTCTGTGTCTGCCCAAGCCAGGACCATTTGTAGCCTGCAGCAGCGCTTGGCCTCGGTGCAGCCACAGTTTTCCCCTGCCTGCCTCAGGGCAGGGACAGGGCCCTTGAGGCTCCACCAGCAGGGATTGGTGTTCAGCTGCATTGTTGCTTCTGTTTGCTTCTCTGCTCTATATTCCCTCACAGCCTTGGAGGGCTTCGCAGGGGCTTTTTCGGGGCACAGCCACAGCTTGCCACGCTGCGTGTGCTGAGCAGGGACTGAACCCAAACCCCCACAGCTCCATAGGCAGGGATCAAGCTTCAGCTACACTGCGGCATCGGTTAACATCTCTGCTCTCTTTCCCCCCGCTTCTCTGGGGGCTGCTCAGCAGCTTTCTTGCGACTCTTCTTGGGGCTCAGCTACGGACTGCCGCTGGGGATTGGGGCAGGGAGTGGGCCCTTGCAGGTACACAGGCAGGGAGTGGGACTCAGCTGCATAGTTGCTTTTCCTTCCCTGACTTCCCAGCACCCCTGCACAGTCCCATCTCACTGTTTAATTTTTATCCCCCTCTTGTTCCAGAATTGCTCTCTCACACTCCATTGCAAACTTAAGGTCCACTCCCATTGCCCTAGGGCATTTACACCTGGGCCAAACCCAGCTAGGTGAGCTCCACCCTGCACAGATAGCCCAAGGCTAGGGAAAGGCCTTCTTGCTCTCCAGGGGATAATCCTCTGACTCCTCACCAGGGAGTTCCTGACTGTGTACCTGGGGACATAAGGCAGCTCAGACAACACTTACCAATATTCAAACCAATAGCAGGAACTTCAGCCCAGCCTCTGCAACACTGGGGCAGGCAACCTACCTGCCATCTGGGGCACTCCCCTGATAAGGAAGCCACAGGAAGATAAAGTGGTAGGTTAATAACCTAGCAAAATCAGCTGTAGGCAGTTCGAAGAAGCATTCCTGTAAGTCTTACAAAGAGAGACTAGAAAATGGCACCTGGTCCCTCAAAAACAATTCAATGTAAACAGCCATCAGCCCCAACTACCTCAACGAAAAAAACAGGAGAAACAAAAGACAAAGGCAGAAGATGTGCTGAACATAGCAACATACATAGAAGAAGCAGACATTGAGAAGCCATACAAAGAAACTCTCAGAATGCTGCTTGGAGCCATGCAGGATATGAGGGAAACAATACAGAAAAAGGATGAAACAATAGAGGAGATAAAAGCCATACACCAAAGGGAAATACAGGAGCTTAAGGAGGAAATAATGAAAAACAATAGCAAAATTATGTTCCTTGAGAATCAACTGGAGGAATCAGAGAACCGCATCAGTGTCGTGGAGGACAGCCAAGCATACTTTAATAAACGTGAACAAAAATCTAATAAGAGCATCAGAGAAGCCGAAAAAAACCTAAGAGCTATGTCTGATGCTATGAAGCAGAACAACATTAGAATTATTGGCCTACCGGTGGAAGACACAACAAAGAAGTCATCTGCAACAGTAGCGAGAGAATTCTTGGAGGAAAACTTCCCCAGCCTAATGAATGAAAACCAAGCAACCATCCAGAAGGCTGAAAGAACACCAGCACGACGGGATCCCAAGAAGAAATCACCAAGGCACATTATAGTTAAAACTATCCAACTTTGAGGAAAAGGAGAAAATCATAAGAGCAGCTAGGGTAAAAAAGCAATCACATATAAAGGTCACCACATAAGGATATGTTCAGACCTATCAGCAGACACTATGAAAAAAAGGAAAGAGTGGAGTAACATATTCCAAAAGTTGAAGGAAAACAACACAAATCCAAGAATACTCTACCCAGCCAAATTATCGATCAAGATCGATGGAGAAGTAAAAGTCTTCCCAGACAAGGAGAAACAAAAAATACATTACAACAAACCCAGCCTTACAAAAGATCCTCGCCGACTCAGAATGTGCAGAAGAACAACACTCACCAAGCACAAATAAGAGACCAACGCACAGAACAACCTCACCCAGAGCACAACAAAGAGAAAACAGGCCCCAAGATAGCAATGGCTTAAGGATGGAAAGAAGTCAATGAAACACACACAAAGCACATACTAATGATAAAGGAAAGTAGGAAAACTCCCAACACAAAAGGTACAAAATGGCATCACAGAATCCGCACATGGAGATAATAACCCTGAATATCAATGGCCTGAACTCAGGCATTAAAAGACTGAGACTAGCAGAATGGCTTAGAAAACACAACCCATCAATTTGCTGCCTACAGGAGACACATCTCAAGGCTACAGACAAAAATAGGCTGAGAATCAAAGGCTGGAGAAAGACCTACCAAGCAAACAGCAATACAAAAAAAGCAGGGGTTGCAATCCTTATCTCGGATAAAATTGACCTCAAAGTGCAAACCATAAAAAGAGATAAGGAGGGACACTATATAATGCTCAAGGGAATCATAGACAATGAACCACTAAGCATTGTAAACATATATTCCCCGAATGAGAGACCAGCTCAATACGTCAACCAAACACTCCAAAAGATTAAGGAATCACAGACTCAACAATTATAGTGGGCGATTTCAACACACCACTCACTGAGAAAGATAGATCACAGGGAAAGAAACTCAACAAGGAGACTAGGGAGCTAATCTCCACAATTAGACAATTTGACCTAACAGATATTTACAGATCTTTTCATCCAAATAAAAAAATTTTCACATTCTTTTCAAGTCCCCATGGCACATATTCGAAGATAGACCACATGCTGGGGCATAAGGCAAATCTACATAAATTTAAGCACATTGAAATAATACAGACCTCTCTCTCTGACCACTGTGCCATAAGACTGGAAATCAACAAAAAGAAGACAAAGAAAATAAGAGCAAATAATTGGAGAATGAATAACTCTCTATTGCAAAAGGAGTGCATACTGGTGCAGATCAGAGATGAAATCAGGAAATTTCTAGAAACCAACGAAAATGAGCACACGACGTACCAAAACTTATGGGACACAGCAAAGGCAGTCATCAGAGGAAGGTTCATAGCAATACAAGCACACCTAAGAAAGGAAGAGAGAATCATGACGGAGACACTGATACAAAATTTATAAAAACTAGAGCAGAGTCAGCAGGACAACCCTACTAATAACAAAAGAAAAGAAATTATAAAAATCAGGGTTGAGATTCAGGAGAGGGAAAATAAAAAAACTATGGAAAAATTAATATCGCTAAAAGTTGGTTCTTTGAAAGGATAAACAGGATCGATAGACCATTGGCAAACCTAACCAAAGAAAGGAGGGAACAAATCTCAATAGCAAGAATAAGGGATGAAAGAGGGGTCATTACAACAGACCCTAATGAAATCAAAAGGATAGTTACACAGTACTATGAAGGATTGTACTCCAATAAATTCAACAATTTGGAAGACATGGACAAATTCCTGGTAAAACAATCCCTCCCTAGACTATCCAAGGCGGACATCAAGAATCTCAACAGACCCATAGCAATAGAAGAAATAGAACAGGTTATCAAGGGATTACAAACAAAAAAATCCCCTGGACCAGATGGCTACACTGGAGAATTCTACCAAGCATTCAGGGAAGAACTAATACCAATCCTACACAAACTTTTCCAGAACATAGAAAAAGATGGCAAACTGCCAAACTCCTTCTATGAAGCTAGTATAACTCTGATACCCAAACCGGGCAAGGATCCCACAAGAATCGAGAACTACAGACCAATATCCCTAATGAACATTGATGCAAAATTGCTTAACAAAATAATAGCCAACAGAATACAAAATATATAAAACAAATAATTCACCATGACCAAGTGGGATTCATACCAGAGATGCAGGGCTGGTTCAACATACGAAAGACCATTAAATATTATTCGTCACATTGACATGAAAAAGTATAAGAATCACATGATTATATCAATAGACGCAGAAAAAGCATTCGACAACATACAACACCAATTCCTGTTTAAGACACTAGTGAAGATAGGAATGGAAGGAAAGTTCCTCAAGACAATACAAGCGATATATGAAAAACCAACAGCCAAAGTGGTAGTCAATGGAGAAAAGACTAACACAATCCCACTGAAAAAGTGGACCAGACAAGGATGCCCCTTGTCCCCACCCCTATTTAATATCATGCTGGAGGTTTTAGCTAACAGCATAAGGCAAAGAAGTGACATCAAAGGTATTCGTCTGGGGAAGGAAGAGGTGACACTATCGTTATTTGCAGATGATATGATTCTATATATGGAAAATCCCAAAAGTTCCACAAGGGGAGGACTGGAAGCAATAGAGGAGTTTGGCAGAGTGGCAGGATACAAGATCAACAAACAGAAGTCCATCGGACTGTTATACACATCAGATAAGAACACAGAAGAAGAGATCAAAAAGGTGGTACCCTTCACAATAGCCAAACACAAATTCAAATATCTACGGATACACCTGACTGAAAAAACAAAGGATCTATATAGGGAAAACTATAGAACACTATTACAAGAAACCAAGAGCGACCTCAACAAATGGAAGAATATTCCATGCTCTTGGATTGGGAGACTTAATATAGTTAAGTCGTCAGTTCTGCCAAAAGCACTATATAAGTTTAATGCCATCCCGATACAATTACCATCATCTTTCTTCAAAGAAATGGAAAAACTGATTACCAACTTCATATGGAGAGGGAAGAAGCCCAGAATTAGCAGAGAACTCCTCAAGAAGAAGGATACCGTGAGAGGGCTTTCTTTACCTGACTTTGGCACATCCTATGCAGCCATAGTTCTCAAAACTGCATGATATTGGTACAATGACAGATACTCAGACCAATGGAAAAGAACTGAAAACCCAGAAATAAAAGCATCAGCATAAAAACAGCTGAACTTTTATAAGGGCCCCAAATATATCAAATGGGAAGCCGATGCCCTGTTTAACAAGTGGTGCTGGAAAAAATGGATATCCACATGCAGAAAAATGAAGCAAGACCCTTATCTCACTCCATGCACAAGAATAAACTCAAGGAGGATCACAGACCTTGAAGTTAAACCCCTAACTATTAGGGCCATCAATGAGGGAATTGGGACCAACTTGAGAACTTTGGCGCAGGGAATACACAGGCTATCAGAAATAGGGAAGGACACAAACACAGAGGAGGCACAAATTGACAAATGGGATATACTGAAGATAAAACACTTGTATACATCTAAAGAATTCACCAAGAGAGTAATAAGAGAGTCCACAGACTGGGAAAACATCTTTAGCAATGACACATCAGACAAAGGCCTTATTACTAAAATCTACAATACTCTGCTAGCTTCCAAAAAGAAAAAAACCAATAGCCCACTTGAAAGGTGGGCAAAGGACTTGAACAGAAATTTTACAGGGACAGAAATCCGAATGGCCAACAAACATATGAGAAAATGTTCCCGATCTTTAGCCATAAGAGAAATGCAAATTAATACAACAATGAGGTACCACCTGACACCCTCAAAGGTAGCCCAATTAAAAATATCAGAAAGCAACAAGTGTTGGTGGGGCTGTGGGGAGACAGGAACTCTCATCCACTGCTGGTGGGCGTGTACGTATGAACAGCCACTATGGAAATCAATCTGGCGATACCTAAAACAGATGGAAATAGAGCTACCATATGACCCAGCAATTCCCCTACTGGGCATATACCCAGAAGAGGCAAGGAACAAACCAAGACCAGACATCTGTGCTCCAATGTTCATTGTGGCACAGTTCACAATTGCAAGGAGTTGGAAGCAACCCAAATTTCCATCACCTGACGATTGGATTAAAAAACTGTGGTATATACATACAATGGAGTACTACGCATCACTAAAAAGCAGTGATGAATGTAAGAGGCACATAGCGGCATGGGAAGAACTGGAGAAAATCATGCTAAGCGAAGTAAGTCAGGCACAAAAGGACAAGTACAACATGAGCCCGCTGAGGTAAGCATTAAAAAAAATTTTTTTAATGCAAAAGTGGCATAGGGGAAAAAGCTACTGTATACAAACATTTCTGGGGTGAAGAATGTGTAGTATAGCAGAGACCAGATCAAAACTAGGGATGCACATGGTAGACAACAGTGGAGGAGGTGGGGAAAGGAAAATAAAAGGATGAATATAAGGAAGAAAAGGGAAGTGGGGGCATGGGGCACTAATCCACCCATGGGGAGGGTATTGTTTATATCTCCACAGGGAATGTGGGACCAGACTTCAACCCAGTGCCGCAAGGTGTGAATGCAATATCCTGGCGTGGAGTAGGGAACCAGTGGAGAGGTCTGGGAGGCTGGCCCCAGCACCAAAAATTAAGTGGATTCCTGCCCCTCCCCCGAAAAGAATTTGTTTCAAAGGATGACATTGATTCTGCAGCTCCGGGAGATGGACATATCTGATCAGAGCACACGGGAGCAGATGAAGGGGCAGAAGGAGAGAGTGGAACACAGTCTGGCCCACCAGGTCGTGAAGATGATGTTCCTGAGTAGAGCAGCCAGTCCACAGAGAGAACAACATGGCTGGCCCTACTATGAGACATGATGCCTCTCAGTTACTAAGGGCGATACAGGGGACAGCACCGAAGACACATTGTGGAAATTGCACCTAACCTGATCCCACCACACCGAGGCAAAGCACTGGGGGAGTGCAGTGGAACAGCAAGGGAATGAAGTGGCAAGGTCTCCAGGGAATCCTGAAAGTGGACTTTGGGGCCAGGGCGTGGTGCCCCAACAGACTGGACTGGAAAACGCTCCTAAGGGCCAGCAAACGATCCTTGAACGAACTACAAGCCTTTCTTTTGTGAAGTGTTTTGTTTTGTTCTTTGTCAGTGGTTTGTTTTTGTTGTTTTATTGTCTGGTTGTATACTGTTGCTTTGTTTTCCTCTGTCTTGTTTTCGTGCATGTTAGTGTCTCCACAGGTCTGTCTGAATAGGACAGGCTGGATGAACTATCTGGAGGAGAACAATAGGACAGACAGTTCCGGGGGGACAGACAGTTCCAGGTGGGGGAGGGGGATGAGTGTAAGGAAGTGGTGTTAATAAACACAGGGACAAGGGAACAACATGGGACCCAAAATGGTAGTGAGGGGGGAGTGGCAGGCCTGATGGGGAACGATCAAGGGTAAGGTTGCGTAGAGAAGAGGTATAGCTGTAGCCCAGGTGGGGACGGAGCATGGTGGTGGGGAGGAGGAAAGTCAAGATAGATTGAGGAAGGAGCTGGGAGTCAAGGGGCATTTATGGAGGTCTAGACAAAGACATGTACATGCAAACATACATATGAGGATGGGGAAATAGATCTAATTGTCTACATTTATAGGTTTAATATTAAGGTGGCAGAAGGACCTTGGGCCTCTACTCAAGCACTCCCTCAATGTATGAATACTTTCGTTTATTAAATTGGTACTCTATGATGCTCACTCTCCTGACACAACTGCTGAAGCCAAAGTGGCCGAACAAGTAAATGTGGTGAAGAAAGCTGATGGTGCCCGGCTATCAAAAGAGATAGTGACTGGGGTCTTAAAGGCTTGAAGATAAACAAGCGGCCATCTAGCTCAGAAGCAACAAAGCCCACGTGGAAGAACACACCAGCCTGTGTGAGCGAGTGATTCCAAAGGGATCAGTTATCAGGCATCAAAGAACAAAAAATCATAATATCATTGGCTGCACACCTCCATGACAGGATCGCTGAAGACAAATGGGTGCATAAGCAAATGTGGCGAAGAAAGCTTATGGTGCCAGGCTATCAAAAGTGATAGTGTCTGGGGTTTTAAAGGCTTGAAGCTGAACAAGCGGCCATCTAGCTCAGAAGCAAATAAGCCCACATGGAAGAAGCACACCAGCCAGTGCGATCACGAGGTGCCAAAGGGACCAGGTATAAGGCATCATAAAAAAGAAAAAATCTTACCATAGTGAATGAAGGGAAAAGTGCAGAGTGGAGACCCAAAGCCTTTATGTCGGCCACTGGAGATCCCCTCACAGAGGGGTCTAGGGGAGATGGGTCAGTCAGGGTGCGATGTAGCACCAATGAAGAATACAGAATGAAGAATACAGCTTTCCCCCAGTTCTTAAATGCTTCCTCCCCCCAACTACCATGATCCCAATTCTACCTTGCAAGTCTGGATAGAGCAGAGGTTGTACACGGGTGCATATAGGAGCTGGAGGCACAGAGAATCCAGGGTGGATGATACCTTAAGGACCAGGGGTGTGAGGGGTGGTACTGGGAGAGTAGAGGGTGAGTGGGTTGGAAAGGTGGAACCGATTACAAGGATCTACATGTGACCTCCTCCCTGGGGGACGGGCAACAGAAAAGGAGGTGAAGGGAGACGCCAGATACGGCAAGATATCACAAAATAATAATCTATAAATTATCAGGGGCTCCTGAGGGAGGCGGGAGCAGGGAGGGAGGGGAAAAAAAAGAGGACCTGATGCAAAGGGCTTAAGTGGAGAGCAAATGCTTTGAGAATAATTGGGGCGGGGAATGTTTGGATGTGCTTTATACAATTGATGTATGTATATGTATGGATTGTGATAAGAGTTGTATGAGTCCCTAATAAAATGTAAAAAAAAGAAAAGAAAAAAAAAGAAAGAAAAGAAAATGATTAGGGCAAAGAATGTACAAATGTGCTTTATACAATTGATGTATGTATATGTATGGACTATGATAAGAGTTGTATGAGCCCCTAAAAAACGTTTAAAACAACAAAAAAAAGAAAGCTGTGGATAGTGTAAGATATGAAAATAATAACAATCACTTATCAAGAGTTCTGAGAGTGGGAGGATGGGGCAGGGTGGAATAAAATGAGGAGCTGATACCAAGAGTTCAAATAGAAAGAAAAATGTTTTGAAAGGATGATCGAGACATATGTACAAATATGCTTGACGTAATTTATGTATGGATTGTTGTAAGAGATGTAAGAGTCCCAGTAAAATTATTTTTTAAAAACCTGAACATAAATCCAGAGCTATAAAAATCATCAATAGGTACAAACTTAGGGGCCTAGTCTGAGGGTATACACATATTATAACACATATTAGAGTAAATACACAAAATAGAAGACAAAATAAATGGCCAGTCTTACTTAGAATAATAAAAATTTTTGAATCGAAACATTCAATAAGAGAACTAGAGAATTCTGCAATACCACAATAAAAATTAATAATTCAATTATAAGTGTAGCAATACCCAGAGACATTACCAGTATCCATTGATAAACAACCTTAGGTGAGGAATTTCAGATAGTTTGGGATAAGATCCTGTATAAAATGCAAGGTTAGGTGTGAATAACTTTATTAATGATGACTGGATAATACACGTCTTCCTGTGTCAAAGGTAACTGTTTTAGTGTTGCAAGTACTCGTTCCACACTACAATGACTCTGGAGTAGATGTAGGAGTGTAGTTGTAAATGAAAATATCTTCCTTCAAAAACAGGCGCATAAGCAAACGTGGCGAAGAAAGCTGATGGTACCTGGCTAGCAAAAGAGATAGTGTCTGCGGCCTTAAAGGCTTGAAGATGAACAAGCGGCCATCTAGCTCAGAAGCAACAAAGCCCACATGGAAGAAGCACACCAGCCTGTGCGATCACGAGGTGTCGAAGGGATCAGGTATAAGGCATCATAAAAAAAAATCACCACAGTGAATGAAGGGGGAAGTAGAGAGTGGAGACCCAAAGCCCATTTGTCGGCCAATGGAGATCCCCTCACAGAGGGGTCTAGAGGAGGAGATCAGTCAGTCAGGGTGCAATGTAGTACCGATGAAGAATACAGCTTTCCTTCAGTTCCTAAATGCTTCCTCTCCCTCCCCCCACCCACTACCATGATCCGAATTTTACCTTGCAAGTCTGGATAGAGCAGAGGTTGTACACTGGTGAAGACAGGAGCTGGAGACATAGGGAATCCAGGGTGGTTCGTACCTTCAGGGCCAGGGGTGTGAGGGGTGATACTGGGAGGGTAGAAGGTGAGTGGGTTGGAAAGGGGGAACCAATTACAAGGATCTACATGTGACCTCCTTCCTGGGGGATGGACAACAGAAAAGTGGGTGAAGGGAGACTCCGGATAGGGCAAGATATGACAAATTTATAATTTTTAAATTATCAAGGGCTTATGTGGGAGAGGGGACCAGGGAGGAAGGGGAAAAGGACTTGATGAAAAGGACTTAAGTGGAGAGCAAATGCTTTGAAAATTATTAGGGCAAAGAATGTACAGATGTGCTTTATACAATTGATGTATATGTATGGATTGTGATAAGAGTTGTATGAGTCCCTAATAAAATGTTAAAAAAATAAGAAAAAAAGAAAATCTCTTCCTTCTTAGTGACTCACAAAATCCATTCCTATTTACAGCACACATTGAATGGGAGCCACTTTTGGCTGAATTCACTGAGATTGCTAGTATCACCTGGCCTTCAAACTTTTAAATATCTAATAATTTTCCGTAATCTATTGCAGAAAAGAAAATGTGTATCTGACAATTTAAGTATTCTTGGTTTTGCTCTGAGTGTCTTAGAAAGATGTAAGTCCCTGAGAGTAGAGGGTCACTGCCTCTATTCTTAAAATCATCCTCAATCTTCTCATGTCTACTTCCTCAACCATCTTCATTACTTTCTGTGTCCTGAAAGAACAGGTCCTTGGTCTTGGAGAATGGAAAAACCATGGACGGGAATGTGTTCTCTGAGGGACAAGCCAACGTTCTCATCCCAGATTCACTCCTTTTAAACTTTATTACAAAGTTACCACTCGGATGCAAATCTCCACATAGTCCATTGCATATAGTCTCATGATCTATTTATTCAAATTTATGTCTTACACACTCTGATTAATATACCTGGGATAATAGGCCTCACTGCCAATATGTCAGTTTCTTCCTCTTCTTGGGGGCAACTCTCAGAGGTAAAACGCTCAGGGATTGAAATGTGAGGTTGTTGCGACTACTTTATCTGTGCACCTGGTTCATTGTCTCCAGGAGCAGCATTTTCAAATAGAGGCCTTCCTTCTGCTGATAAAAAGCACCCCAATCCCAACAATATAGTTCTTGGAGAAGATCCTCAGTGCTATCATCTCCAAGTGCCCCCATTTTGCAATTTGTATGAACACAGAATCATCATGGAGTCTGTAGTCTGTACTAAGCTGGGTTTTTCAGGCAGCTATTTTAATAAGTAATTTTATTGAGAGCAAGTGTGTGTAAGTGGGGATGAGTGGCAGGCATTTGACATGTGTGATGGTTTTCATGCCTGGCATATACAGTGTTTGCAAATGTCAACTGTTATGTGCAACTGGTTGAGTCTGAAGGAGACTTGAGGGAACATAAGACATCTTTGAGATTCTACTGTGCAAACTCTGGATTCACTTTTAGTAGCTCTTCCATTACCTGTATCAGCCATGTTCCAGCCTGCAGTGGGTCTCATTAGTACTGTTGATATCCCATGGTATACAGATTCCATGAAAGCTGGTTTACCATCTCCAGAGAAATTACCAAGAACACACCGCGTATCAGTGAAAGGACAGTCTAAAAGTCAATCACACGTCCATATATAATGGTGGGGAAGACACACGGAGAGAAGTCAAAGTGAGTACAGGTACAAACATCCTATGCAGGGAGGGAGCAGTGTTGCAGGGCTCTGTAAGGGCATGAAATGAATGAAAGATTCTGGCTCATGAGCATCTGGAGAGGAAATTTCTAGTCAGGGTTTCTATTGTGAATCAGGGGTTCTTCATCTCAGTTTCCCGCTAGGAATTTATGGGTTTTTTTTATGATTCCGTGCCTAGACTTAATATCTGTGAATTCACAGTTGTATTGTAAGAAAACTTTCTGATAGAGAGAAAAACAGCTAACAAAAATGAGCTTGTTCCATAGGGAGTAGAAATTTTCCAGGGGTGATCAGCATGTATTTTGAGAAGGTCAGTGTGTTAGTCCTGGTGGACTGGAAAAACAAATTCATAGACACTCCTACGTGTATAGGAAAAAGCTTTACATAAAAAGCACTGGTACAGTGAGGAAACATACCAGTCCAGTCCAGATCAACCCTGTAAGTCCAATATTAGCCCATATGTCTGATACCATTCTGTAAATTCCTCTTCAGACTCATGCAACACATGATACAACGCTGAGTGCAAGAAGATCACAGGCTAGTGGGTGGAAAGTCTTGTGGATCCAGTGGCATTAGAAGCATCTTAGTGCTGGAGTGGATCTCCACGTGGCTCCTCCAGCTCCAAGGTTCTGGCTGCCATTAGCATAACTCCATGTGGCTTGTCAACAGCAATGCCTCACAGGGAGAGTGTATCTAGCCTTAAGTGAGCTATTTATCTCCTTCGCACCTCCAAATGAGGTCATTAAGGTGCAACCTGATTGACAGGCTAGACTCCACCCCTCGCAAGTTGACAAGAGATCATGTAACTGCCAGTCAAGATATCTTTCAGGCAGATTCAGTGGAGTGCCTGGGTAGTGTTAACTGTTAAGGACTCAACTAATGGCTGTAAAGTTGGTGGTTTGAAACTTGGTGTCATTGATTCAAGTACAATATAGTGTAAAAAGTTTCTTTTCACCCAATCTAAAATTCTGTTGACATTGATCAGTTCCAACTCATAGTAATCCTAGAGGGCAGACTAGAACTGCTCCTATAAGATTTCCAAGCCTGTATTTCCTTATGAGATTATTCTACCACAATTTCTCCCACAGAGCAGTTGGTGGGTCTGAATGTTTGAATTTTCATTTAACAGTTAAGCAAGTCACCACTGTCCTACTAGGGTTGGTAGTTCTAACCTCTTTATCAGTGATTTTAAAAAAATGTTATATTCTGTCGAACAATCATCATAGTTTAGAATACTGTATATCATGACGCCTTGCTGTTTTTCTTCCAGACTCTTCCCCTAGTTCAGGGGTCAGCAAATTAATTTTTTTGAAAAAGACCTCTGAAAACCATGATTTGTGATTCTATTGGTCATATAGTCTTGGAGACAATTATTCAACCTTACTGATTGTGAATACAGCAGCAGGCAGTAGAGAAGGACATAGCTGTGTGCTAATAGAATGTTCTTCACAAAGACAGGCACTGGGCCATGAGCCTGTTACCCAAAGCCCTACACTGAGGGTCTGTGTATGTAACAGATGATGGTCAGTTTCTTTTCTAAAAACACTTATTGGAATTTCAAGCACATATGATACAATTCAATCGTATCAAGAAGAGGCATACACATCAGACTTCTCTGCAGTAGGAGCAGCTAGCCTGCCACTATTCCTCATCCCCTAAAAATTTTCGCCAGCGCCAAATTCTTCTCTACCCCTCCCCTGGTCAGGAGCGCCTCCCATCTGATGAGGTGACCCTTGTCTGTGGCTCAGAAACAGCACAGACATTGACAGAGGAGCGCTTCAGCAGCTTGGCAGCCCCACATTCCCTCCTCACTGATTCCTAGTCACAGCTTCCCAACCAGCACAATCTTAAGGGACATTGACACAGCAGCCAAGCTCATTGGGACCAGGACTGGAACAGTTGGAGTGGTATCTCTGGAGCCGGCATTGGGACTGGGTTTGGGAGCCTCATCCTGGGTTATGTCAGGAACCCTTCTCTGAAGCAGCCACTCTTCTACGCGGTCCTGAGCTTTGCCTTCTCGAAGGCCCTCAGGCTTTTCTGCCTGATGGTGCCCTTCCTCGTGCCTTTTGACATGTGAAGGAGCTGTCACCAACCCCCACATTTCTCTGTCCCACATCTGTCTACCCAATATGTTCCTTTCCCTGTACCTCCCCGGGCAGCCTGGGGAAAATAACTGGCTCATGCTTTGACAGAGAGAAGACTATCAAATACTGTATTAATAAAGATGTTTCTTTTTTTTTAAAAGTGGGGGGCATACAATCATTATCAATATCGATTAAAATTTTCTTCTTTGCTGTTCATATCATTTTTATTTTGGCAAAATGTACACAGCAAAACATTCTCCAATTCAACCACTATTATATGTACAATTGAGTGTCTTTGATTATACTCTTCATGTTTACAACCATTATTGATATCCTTTTCAAAATTATCCCGCCACCACTAATATAAACTGAACATCCCCTAAGCAACAACCCTATCTCCTTCACCCATGGCAACTACTGGTTAATCTTTCTTTTTTAAAAATAGATGTATATAATATTCACATATCATGCACTCTCATAGCTAAATATTTTAAGTGTTTTAAAATATATATATGCATATATATCATAATGAATTATTATATTGCCTGCCCCTCCCACAGTCATTGTTTGCTCCCAAAATGTCCTCACCCTTCCTACTCCTCTGCTTCCCAAGGGCCCAACAGACCACTGTATCCATTATTGTCTCTATGGATCTGCACCTTCTGTGCTTTACAAATTTGGAAACCCAAAAACAACAACTACAACAAATAAATAAATAAAACAGCAAGAAGAAAATAATAATATTAAGATAAAAATTAAAATAAAGAGTTTTAAAGAAAGGAAAGACTACCATCAATATTTTAAAGTTCAGCAAAAAAAATTCGTCATGGAACAAGTGAGAAATACTTTACCTTAGGACAAATTCTGGTTGGATCAAGAGGTGGGTCAACTGACCAATTATCATGTTATGCCATGGTCCAATCCACCATGATGAAGGTAACAATCATCTCTGATAGTAAAGCTTTTCAAGGGGATCTGCCAGAGGTTTACTATGACTAGATATCATTCTGCTAAATTTTTTTGAGTTCTCACTGTTCACCTACACTTCAACAAATTGGATGTTCATAATTTGAGCTCTGAATCTTTTTCCTTCATCATATTTGAATTTAATTGTCACTATTTTTGGATCACACATGCTGGTGTGCTTCTTCATTTTGGACTTACTTGAAACCTCACTTAGATGGCTGCTTGTTTGAAGACAATTCTTTAAGACCCAAGATAATTGATAGCCTGGCACCATCTGCTTTTTTCACCACACTTTGCTGTAATACCCTTATCTTCATTGATTTTCCACTGAAGGTAAGTATTGAGCAGAGCCATGTAAAGATCCTGTACACAGAATATGATCAACTAGAGGATAGATCTAGCTACACCTTGTCATAAACCATGGGTACCTCTACCGAGTGCCTGGAAAGTGAACATGTGAAACCCTACAACTGTATTGGTCTGGGAGGACTAGAAAAACAAGTTCATAGACACACATGTATATAAGATAGAACTTTATATCAAAGAGCAATTGTGCATTAAGAAAGCATACCAGCCCAGTCCAGTTCAACTCCCTAAGTCTGTTATTAGCCCACATATCCGATGCTAGACTATAAATTTCTCTTCATACTCACACAACATATGCAATCATGCCAACTGCAGGAAGACCACATACCAGAGGGTGGAAAGTCTTTTGGATCCAGTGGAGGAGGAAACATCTCAACCCTGTCAGGGGTCTCCACGTGGCTCTTTCAGCTCCAGGGCTCTAGTGTAGCTCCATGTGTCTTGTTCTCAGGAATGTCTCACAGGGCGTGAACCTGTGTCCTGCCTCTGGCGAGCTATTTATCTCCTCAGCGCCTCCAAATGATGTCATCAAAATGCACCCGGATTGACAGACTAAACTCCACCCCTTCACTATTAACTCTCAAATTGACAACAGATTATGCAACTACCACAACAACCATGGAGGCAGATGAAGAGGAAGGCAGGAAAAGAGAAGTAGGAACCTTTTCTATTTGTTTCCTACCTTACTTATTTTTATCTTTATGTTATTATTTTTCTTTATGTTTCATTTTATCTTTGTTTTTAATTGTTTTTGTTACTGTCTCCCTGTTTGGAAGTAAAGAAGAAGTGGATACATAGAGACAATAACTGAGGCAATGGTTTATAAGGAAGGGGGAGGGGAATTGGGGAGCAATCAGTGGATCTGTGAGACAGGAGGGAGCATTAAGCTTATTTTGATGATGGGCTTACAATTCTTTTTTAGAAGCGTTTTAAGTATGGAAATATGAATGTTATATCAGGAACATTACTAACGAAAGAAAAGAAGGAAAGCGAGCAAAGCTTGATCTATGGTTAGCATGTGTGAAGGGGAAGAGTTTTTGCTTAGGGGGCAGTGAATTAACGTTAATGACGGTAGAACAATATGAAGGGGGATAGTAATGGTTGTACAACATGAAAAGAATACTCAATGGCACTGAATTACACATGTAGAAGTTGTTGAACTGGTGAAAGTTTTGTTGTATACATTTTTGCAAGTATGTGAAATATATTACAAGAATAATGATTATGGAGGGGGAGAAATTGTTCTATATTGACTGTGGTAAAGATTATACAACTCTTCTCGATATGGTTGAAGTATTGAATTATATGATAAGTGGAAAAGTGCCAATAAAGTGTTTTGCTTTGTTTTTAAGAGAAGTGGACACTCAAAAATGTTCAACATTTTACCTTCCACTTTAACTCAACAGCCTGCACATCTCATGGGCTACCCTTGTCCTAAGGGTAGAACTGGGCTGCCCAGAGAGAAAGTGGAACATTCCTAGGATAATAGTATCCCCAGGAATTCCCTTCATTATGGCTCACACCTCAGGCCAACTGCCTGCATTTCTACAAATCTACCCATGGTTTTCAGGAAGGACTTGTTTGTCCACAGTCAGTGCAAATGATGAAGGGTAGAGATTGACCTTGCATAACAGTGGTCAGGAAAATCCCCTCTAGAGGCCTTTACTGCTCCTACTCAGAGCCATCCTCTTTCTGCTTCCATAAGCATAGCACATGTGAATCACCTACAGTAAAATGTGGTAACAGAGCACCAAGTCACACATGAAAGTCAGGCTTCTTAGGCCTTCATCCTTACCATATTGATCATAGATGCCTGTGGAGGTGACACCCTTCTGGATTCTTCTTGGTGACATGAATGTCCTACCCTGTAAGCACTTTCATGTCAAAAGCAGTGCTTTTCATCTTAGAATGGTTTTAAATTATATTTCCCCCCCTTATTTCTAGGTGTGATCGTGCAGGTAGAGCTGCTACAGACCAGTCATGAGTTGGGAAAGCTATGTGCTATGTCTCAAAGTGCTATGTCTAGCTTCCAGGTCTGAAGATATCAAGTTTCTAAATCTAAAAGGCTCTGGGAAACACAACCTGTGTTAGGTGGCACAGAAGCCTTGTGATGAGTCTTAGCAACAACTAAGTTTTCACATATTGATGCATTGCAACCACTATAGCTCAACCAGGTGCATGTGTTTTAACAATATGAAACCTGAGGACACTGACATGTAAAATGTAGGAAACATACCAGGAGACACAATGAAGGCTTAATGGTCAAACATCTCAAGCATCACAACACTAATTGGGCAGCAGAGGGAGCTCAGGGTACATGGGAGACAGTCTTTTCCACTGGAGCAGGTGCAGGGGATGCCAAGTGTTTGTTTGCTCTTGCGTTTGGAGTTTCCCAATTCACCCATGTAGAGAACCACTTTAAGGACACTTCAGCAACTAGGTCGCATGCCTCTTATTTTCCTAGAGGGCAGATCCTAAAAATTAAAAGCCCATGTTCTTCCTGAGAAGACAGGGGAGAAAGAAATCACACCGGTGACAAGTTGAAATCAATCTCATAAGGACCGGTAGTCTCACTATGTCGTTAAATTCTGACCTCCATGTGCTTCACTCAACACAATCAGTTTCTCTCCATCCTAATTCTTTTCTCCAAATTACTGTAGGCTGAAACTGTATGTATGTGAATCCCAGCCCAAGTATCTCCTGTGAAGAGAAAACCAAACCAAACCTGATTTTACCATTTCTGAAATAATTGACAGTTGTATTTTTGAAACATGGAGAAACTGACATTTTGAGATTCTTAATAAAGCATCAAAGTATCTCATAGTCATTACAAATCATATAATGGGGCTGGCCCCAATCCCAACTATGTGGACTCTCCCCTTTCCCTTCCCCCGACCCCCACCCACAGAAGGCACTTCAGAGGACAGCACTGAATATGAAGCTTGGGGAGAGGATCATGTCTGATTAGAGCACACAGGAGAAACAAAGAGGGTAGGAGAGTGAGAAGAACACATTCTGACCTACTAATCCCCCAGAACAATATTGCTGCTCACAGCAGACAATGCACAGAGAGGATCATAGGGCCGGTCCCAACACAAGACATGATGTCCCTAACTGAACCGTATCACTATGGGGCAACACTGGAGACTCAGTGTGGGACTTGTGTCTGATCTGACCCCATCACATTGGGGCAAAAATAAGGGCATGCAACAGCAAGGGAAGCAAAGCAATAAAAACCCTGGGGAATACAAAAATTAGACTTTGGGAACAGAGTGTGGCATACCACCCCTTCAGACTTGACTGGAAAACATTCCTGAAAGTCTAAAAATAGACCTGGAACTATTCATAGCCTTTTCTTGTTTTGTCATTGGCTAACTTTTTGTTGTTATTGCTGTTTGTTTGGTTGGTTTTGTCTTCCTTTGTTGTTTTCTTTGGATTTGCCTTGTTTTTGTGCTTATTAATGTCTCTGCTTATCCATCTAGATAAAAGACGGGATAAACAATCAAGAGAAGGAAAAAATAGGACCAGTGGTTCCTGGGGTGGGGGGGGGGGACATGGGAGAAGGAGAGATGGGAGAAAAGAAGGGAGGGGGGGGTCAAACAACCCAAGGACAAGTTAAGAACAAATGAACTAAAATCGATGAAGAAAAGGCATAGGATGCCTAGTGGGGATTAATCAAAGGCAAAATAAGAGTGAGGAATTACTGAAACCCAAATGAAGGCCAAACATGGTAGTGGGGCAAGAGGAAAGTAAAAAGAAATAGAGAAACAAACTAGGAGGCAAATGGCATTTATAGAGGTCTAAATATAGGCATGTACCTATGTAAATATATTTATATATAATGGTAGGGAAATAGATGTGTGCACTTATATTTATATGTTAGGTAGTAAGGTTGAAGATGCAAAGTGGGCCTCAACTCAATACTCCCCAAATGCAAGAATACTTTGTTCTAAAGCCCAGCATTCTGTGATGCTCACTTTCCCAACACGATGGTGGGAGACAAATTCGGTGTAGAAGCAAATGTGGTGAAGAAAGCTGATGGTGCATGGCTATCAAAAGATATATTGTTTGGGGTCTTAAAGGCTTGAAGATAAACAGACATCTAGCTGAGAAGCAAAACAGCCCACATGGAAGAAGCAGACCAGCCTGTGTGATCATGAGGTGTACATGTCATCATGTATCAGGCATCAAAGACCCAGAACAAGAAAAAAAATCATATCTTTGTGAATGAAGAAGAGTGTGCAGTGGAGACCCAAAGCCCATCTATAGACAATTGGACATCCCCTTACAGAAAGGTCAAAAGAAAGAGAAGAGCCAGTCAGGGTGCACTACAGCACCGATGAAACAAACACCTTTCCTCTAGTTCTTTAATGCTTCTCCCCCCACTATCATGACCTCCATTCTAGCATACTAATCTGAGTAGACCAGAACATGTACACTGCTACAGATAAGATCTCGCAACACAGGGAATCCAGGACCCCTCAGGGCCAATAATGAGAATAGGGATACCAAGAAGGTAATGGGAAAGTGGGAGTAGAAAGGGGAAATCAATCACAAGGATTGACATATAACTCCCTCCCAGTGGGCCAAACAGAAAGTGGGTGAAGTGAGACAGCGGACAATGAAAAATATTAAAATAATCATTAATAATTTATCAAGGTTCATGAAAGAGGGAGAGTGGGAGAGGGAGGGGAAAATGAGGAGCTGATATCAAGAGCTCAAGTACAAAGAAAACACTTTGAAAACGATGATGGCAGCATATGTACAAATATGCTTGACAATGGCTGAATGCATAGATTGTGATAAGAGCCATAAGAGCCCCCAATAAAAGAGAAAGCATTGGTATTATAAAGCGTAATACCTAGATTTGGAGAGCACAATCAACTCCCCGAGCATGGGAGACTTCCTCTAGTTTTTGGAAGATGCCCTGGAAACGTCCCGATGTGTTATCAAAATTCACAAACAGCCTTGGTTTCTCTGGGAGATGTAGAGACCTTCAGCGTCTACAGAACTTCTAGGTTTAACCCAGTACCTTAAAATTCTTGGTGTGCAAAAGCCTTGTGAGGAGACAGCAAGTTTGATTCAAGACAGGACAAACCTGCAGAGAATGAGCGAGAATCAGGAGCCACTGTCATATCCAGCTCTAGGGGACAATTAAGGGCAGGTCCAGAAGGGACTTGGGAGGGTTTTCCTTTTAGCATGTGAATTTCCTTTTCCAAAAGATAATCTAAAACAGAATTAGACAAGGGAAGCTTGTTTCACATTAAATACATATTTCTATGGGGAATATTTAACTGCATCAAGAAAAGTATATAATAAACACCACATTTGGAGGGGTGCACATTTCAAGGCAGTGTCTCTAACTGTAGGTTGACATTTCCATTAAGTCAATCCTTTCTCATAACAACCGTATAGAATAGGACTGCCCTTGTAGGCTTCTGTGTCTGTAAACCTTCATGGGTGTGGAGAGCATTCTTTCCCCTGCAGAGCCATTGGCGATTTAGAATGACTGACCTTGTGTTTAGCAGCACACTGCATAATGAACCCCACACGCAGGGCTTTCCAAGATATCTAGAACATCCTTATCTACTCTTGGAGTGACTCTCTCAGAAGTCATTCAACATAACTTATGACTATATAGGCAGAAGGTATACAAATAGACCCTTCCCCTGCTGAGGAAAACCATCCAAGTCCCAACTCTGAAGCTCTTAGACAGGTGCTCCACCTCTGGAATTCCAAGGTACCCCCATTCAAGACTGAACAAATCAAGTCACAATGGAATCTCTATTGAGCTCAATTTTCCTTTTTGGAATTTCAAAAGGTGCATTGATGGAGAGAAATTGTGTATGAGGGGGCATGAGTGAGAGGCAGTAAATTGTTATGATTTTCATGATCAGGATGTCTGTGTGTTTGCAGGTGTCCAGTGTGAGGTGGAGCTACGGCATCTGAGGGAGACTTGAGGCAGCCTGAGGCTTCTCTGAGACTCTGTCCTGCAGTCTCTGCATTCATTGCCTGTTTTATAATATACACTGGGTCTGCCTAGCCACAGAGAAGGGGCGGCAGTGGGTTTCATACATTAATAGTGTTGGTAGGACTCTCCAAAGGGCCAATTCACCATCTCCAAAGACAATGTTAAGGACATCCTATAACTTCAAATGATCGACCAGAACTTCAAGGACACAGCTTTGTATTTCTGTGCAAAAGATGCACAGTATGGTAGTTACATAATCTGGCGTAAATTTGGGACTTGAGAGGATAAACAGGGAAGGGTTGTGGTCTGTCAATTGGGTCATAGCCAATGAAGCCTCTGTGTGGGCATGGCCTTCTCCTGAGAATTCTGGGAAATCCCATATTCCATCTTGGAGGTGGAAGACACTCTCTCTAATCCCTGGGAGACACCCTACTGACAAGGGAGACTCCCTGTGAGACATCCCTGAGTAGAAGCCACATGGACCTACCCCATGCAGCCCTGGGTGCTGGAGAAGCCATGTAGAGACCCGTGTCCGCTGAAAAGCTTACAATGCCAAAGGATCCAAAGACTTTCTGCCCACTGGCCTGAAATCATCTTGCATTCAGGATCATTTTATGTATTACAAGAGTCTGAAAAGGACTTTATACATTGGTATCAGACATATGGGCTAATACTGGACTTATGGGCTTGGACCTGACTGGAGTAAGATGCTTTCTTAATGTACAATTGCCCTTTATATAAAAATATCTCTTATACGCAATACGCATGTGTCTATGGATTTGTTTCTCTAGTCTACCCAGGCCAACACACACACAGTGAGGGAAAGTCAGAGTTAACCCAGACAAGAATGTACCCTAGTGGAAGAGATTAGGCTGCAGGGACCCCTCAGGATCTGCAGAGCACAGGACTCAGACCAGGAGTAGGTCCAAATGGAGCTTCACTACTGGCTTCCTGTTGTGTCTGGGGATTCTTCTCCTTCTCAGTATCCCTCAGGGAATCGGTGCATCTCCTCACGTCTTTCTAAAACACTCACCCAATCTCCCTGCGATGATAGGATGATTTTGAACTTAGCTTCTGTTTCGTTTTCCCCTTGAATCGCCCCAAATTTCCCATATAATTGGTAATTACTACATCTAGGATGATTCTGTTCAAATCATCGGCTTCATCAAAAAGTTTATCCCGTGCTTTGAATACCCCTCCTGTATTCCCTCCTTCCTCGGGACAACAGTCCCTGCTGTGCAAAGGATACCACTTTATTATCTTTGTATGTGTATATATATATTTCCAGACAACATACTACATGAACTTATCACCAGTAGCCCAATCCTCCATCAAGTCACCTCTCTCCATTCATCCAATCGCAGACTTTCTTCTCTGAGTTCATTCATTTTATTAATTCACAGCTCCTGTCTGTCCTTGTCCACCACAGACTAATTTGAGAGTCAGTTTTTTTTCTCCAAAGGATGTTGAATTTAGCAGTTGTGCATATTGACACAAGATTGGGAAAAGGGAGACAAGACACATTTTATGCTTAGTCTCAACATGCCTCCACACACCTCACCTCGCTTCGTGCCCTATATCCCCTTGTGCATGGGCTATGCACGTCCTGTTCTGTACAGGGCACCAACAGGTTCCCTTCAAGTTCTGTGGGTGGCTATGCCTCCACATATTATTGTGATCAGAATATCCTTCTCTAGCGCCATGCCCAGGGACTGATTTTCTGTCAATTAGCACTGTGACTGCTGCAGTTATAATCACGTATTTCTGAGTCAGACACACACAGGGGGAAAGGCTATGGGAACCCAGACAAATACACCCATACAGGTATAGGGCGGGGCTCAGGGGTCACTCAAGCCCACAGATAACAGGGACCCTCGGGGGAGAAATGTAGAGGACCCTAAGAAGGATTAGTTAAATTAGGTACCTATTTCCTCTACCTGCAGAGAAAATGTCTCTGCCACACACCTCCACATTCTTGTAGCTCAGTGTGTGTATATTCTTGTATGCACTTTGTCTGTGTTTTTGTGTGTGCTAGTACACATGAACTAGTCTTTGCCTTAAGATGTTATACTATGTGACAGAACTTGTAGTCTGTTGTGTATTGATTTTATTATTATAATTCTAGTATATTTTAGTGTCTCTTTGGGTTATTTTTCTTTAGTAAATGCATGTGTATTTATTAACCTGAGGGTACTGTATGAAGATTTGTTAGTTCTAGTATATGTGCTGATTTGTTCATAGTAGGCATGTGTATGTTAATATGACTGTTAAAATACAAATGTCATTATGTGAGTTTCCTTCTTGCCTGTGTTCACTCCAACCCATGTGAGCTCTCCATCAAACTTTATGAGCTCACATCTCCTTGAATAAAATAATTTATTGAGTGTTAAGAAATTACTAAACTTGGGGGAATCCATTATAGGTCCATAGTAATATGCACAGCAGAGTATGCTAATCAGTGAAACTTCTTTTTGAAGTGGACAATAAGAAATAGAAGGACATAAACAGGAAATCCTAGAGGTGAACTAGTCAATGCAGAGACATCCTTAACTAAGAAACAGGCCCAGAGGGATGTTTATTTTCTCCTCTCTGCAGCTCTGGTGTTTATGATGGCAATGATAAAGCCTTTGTGAAAGAATGCATGCTACACTCAAAGAATGCCTAGTTGTAGGTACATGGGTGATGCCAAGAGCCAACGTGAATGCAGAAGTTTAAAGGGAAATGAGATGGATCAAGGAAAGGGATGACTTATCTTCCATCTTCTTTGCCCAGAGAATGGGGTTCAAGTTCTCTAAATAATGTTAACTGAGGAAAAACAACACAAACTATTGGAGAGGGCTTACTCCTATTCCTTTCAAACAGCTAAAAGAACTCAAGGTTGCTTGTGCCCAATATGGTCCACCTGCCCTTTTTACTCATTCTTTATTAGATACACTTTCCATCGCGGTACTTCCCCCTGCATAATGGAAACAATTGGCTTTTGGAAATGCAAATACTACCTGCCAGGGAGCGCTGAGACCTTTTAGAAAAAAAGGGCAACCTGTCTGATTGTATCAGACTATGCTTGGACATTGGACCTTTCTTTACTCAGGGGCTTGCGATAGCAGCTGCTTTGTAAGGAAAAACAGTAAAGGAGGGTTAATGATACTATGGAATTTATGGGAGCCCTGCAGGCTGGGCTCCCTTCCCCCTCTGCTATTCCAGCCAATACACATAAGATCACTTTAGATTTAAAAGATTGTTTTTATACCATGCCCTTGGATCCAAATGATTGTAAAAGATTTGCCTTTAGTGTCCCGTCCACCAACTTCAAAGAGCCTATGAAGAGATATCATTGGCTTGTTTTGCCTGAAGGCATGGCCCCAACCCGCTATTATTATGGGGAGGAGGGCATGTTTGGGTTTTTACCCAGGATGCTGATGGAGCATGGGGGCTGCCTGAATTGTTGGTGCAGTTTGCAAAACATGTAGAAGGTAATTTGCCTCAGAGTGCTTCTAGGGGCATGGCACAGCGAGAAGTACTAGGCTTAAGTTTCTGATCCACCACTCTTACATCCTGCTGTCTGGGAAGGTCCAGAAATCAAGATGTGGGTTAATGACTCACTCCCTCCCTGTACAAAGTGAAGGAAATGTTATTTCACCCACTCCGCAGTCTTTTTCCTCATGTAGACTAGAGATTCAAAAGAATAATAAAGCCGTATTGTGGAGATTGTGTCTCACGGACAAGCCCATCGGTATAACATCACAAAAGAGAGATATATCATTGATTGGTCTGACAACCAGGAAAATACTCAAAAAATACTGCCAAATGGGAAAAGGGGCTGTCTGCAGGAATTTGTTGGTCAGACTCAGGTTTTCCACAAACTCAGTGGTGGGAAATAGGGGCTGTTTAGGGGGACATGAAGCTTATGGGCCCTTCCTCCAGACCACAGGGAAATGTTACTGCCTGTGTACCATCGCCTTATGTACTTTTGCCAGGGAATATTACTATAGATCATGATGATTCTAAGTTTAACAGGTCTTGTAATAACTGCAATTTGTCTAATTGTATTACCTGGTCCCCTGAAGGTATTGTCATCGCCATTTTGTATTAACCTTCTTTTCCTATGCTGCCAGTGAATATTACTGGGCCTTGGTGTTCAGAAAGAGGGTTACAGGTATTACAAGAGATTGAAAAAGCATTAACCAGATTTAAGTGTTTTGTAGGCTCGCCTACAACAAGTATTTTAGCTATATTAAGTTTAGTTGCTACTGCTACTACTGCTGCGATTGTACTTTCACAAATCATAGAAACTGCCCACTGTGGAAATGAATTATCCAAAAATTACTCAAGAAGATATAGACAGGAAGTTAGAACAAAAAGTAAATGCTCTTTATGACATGGTCATGTATTTAGGAGACGAGGTGCAGGGGCTTAAGGCAGCCAGGTCTAGTCTACAGTGCCATGCTGTACATACATGGATCTGTGTTACACCTAAATAGTACAGTAACAGTCAGTATAGCTGGATTAAAGTGTAGAATCATCTTCAAGGTACTGGGCACAATGCTAAGGAGTCTTTAGATTTATTACAACTCCATCAAGAAATATTAGCCATAAAAGATGCTAAGTCTCTTTATTTTGATGTCGACAAGGTTGCTGAGGATTGGCTCCAGCATTTTCAAGATTCTTTCCCTTCATTAGGAAATCTCAGAGGCCTACCTCAAATGCTTTTTTCTCTAGTCACAGCGGGACTGTGTATATTGTTTATCTTATGCATACACCCTATGATACTGCACAAGGTAATGGTTGAATTATTGGCCTTAGGAACAAAGTTACATGAAGTACACTTGCGTACTTCACCCCCTCGCCAAATGGGACTATAAGGCAGAGGCTGGTTAGTCAGACGGGTAAGATCAAGTCTGAGTCTCCCAACCTAAGACAGGTCATAGTCTCCTGCAGACTGTGACCGATGACGGGCAAGGGCAATTTCAGGAATTGACAACCTCAAACAGACTTAGTCATCTGCTGACGTTTTGAGTAAAGGCGTCTTCAGTAAATAAAAAGGGGGAGATGTTGAAGGCCATTAAGACTCAGCTTTGAAATGGCTGAGAAGTCTCATGACCTGTGTCAGTGTTTGCTGATTTCTTCTGTGACTTTTCGTTTTTAACTTACTGTTAAGAACAAGAACAAAAAAAAGAACAAGAAAGTATGCAAAGTCTGGGAAGATAGGTTAATTTTCTCAGGGATGTTAGGCTTAGCAGAAGACAGAATTGCTATGTGTATCAAATGTGCTTGCTTAACAATGAGATAATAAACCCGAGTTGTTTCTGCATGGATAAAAGGAGTATGTAAATAAACTTGAGGCTTCAGTATTCACTGTTGCCCTCCCAATTCTTTTAGTCTCTCCTTTTTACCCTAATAATCATTCCCCCTCTTTCAGGACTGTTTGACTCTTGAGCTTGCTCCGACAGCCCCTCCTTGGGAAGGGGAGGGATAAAAAGGAAAATGAGCTGATTCCAGGAACCCAAGTGGAAGGAGAATTTTGAGAATGATGAGGGCAACGAATGTATAAGGGTGCTTTACTCAACTGATGTATTTATGGATTGTGATAAGAGTTGTATGAGCCCCTATAAAAAGATTTAAATTTTTTAAAAGTTGCCAAATAGGTCATAGATATTATAGCTAGTAAATGTAAAAATGTTGTAGGCAACATTTCAACACACAAAAAATACTTGGTACTTAAATCCCTAATGATTAACTGCTAATCTCCAACTCCCAAACCATTAACCCTCACATATTACGATGCTGACCATCTTTCAAACACACCTATACCCTTCTAAAATACAAGAGGAGGAGGAGGTGATGCTGTTTTCCAGAGAGCAGAGAGAACTGGCCAGCCTGCCAGCAGGGCTAAAATGGGCAGAAGCAGTACTAGGAGATTTATATATGCACTTGTCAGGTAGCACACATTTTGCCTGAACAAAACTACTGGTCAACCTCCTTACTGGTTATCCTAAAGGATACTACAAAAACGTGAGTATGGTACACACACATGCACGTATGTACACACCGAAATCACGTAAATAAAATAATGAAATTGAAAATAGATTTTTGTGTATGTGAAACATTTTGAAACAATGATAAGATCTACGAAAATAAAATGGAATCCAACTCAACTAATCAAGTTTTTGAGAACAGGAGGGAGAGCCTGGGGACCCCAGGGTGGGCGAGCGCTGACAGCGGGCCAGGGATCCAACCGGCATGCTGACACGCAAGTGCACAATGTGAGCATCTCCTACCCGTTTTCCTATTAGGACCTCCTAGTTGACCACCTAGGTAGTGTTGAGAAAAATAAGTAAGTCCCCACTCAGTGGCTGGCCTACCCACCTTGTCCGGCAGGTGGCAGCCTGAGGTTCAAGGCTAGGGGCCATCAGCGAGTGTGGAGGCAGCTCCAATCTCTACCTCTCTCCTCTTTCCTCTGCTGTCCTCCCTCCTCTCTCCTCTACCCCTGCCCCTCACCCCTCCACCCCCATCTTACAAGGAAGATTAGATCAAATCATCCCGACAGTGAAGGATTAAAAAGTGACATCACTATGAACACTTGGACACCACAAGCCAGTTATCCCTGTGGTAACTTTTCCAACACTTCCTGCTGAAAACCCAAAAGGTCAGAGTGATCTAGAGGTCCTGCTTTCATGGTCTGTATTCCTACTGAAAATCGAGATCCAGTAAGCTTTAACAATTTCTGTTACAGGAGAGGTTTCTGTCCTCCCTCAGCTCGCCTTAGGACACCTACATTACCTTTACCAGGTGTACCGTCCCAGTCAAACAACCTACCTGACCCTGCTAAATCCCTGTCTTCTCCAGGGAGGGACCCCATGGAGGCTGCAGCTAAGGCTCAGAGGGAGCACAGCAAGAAATGCCAGTGCAGCGGAAAGGAAACCTACTGTGTGTTATGTGCACAAGGTGCTCCACTAGATCCACTCGGACTCCCGCATCTCGTTCAAGGCCATGAGCATTGTGCACTCGTTGATCAAAGACACCTTTGGGCACATTGCCTACCAGGCATCTCAATTGGCACATTCCAAACTGCTCCACCATCACAGCCTGGTACATCCTGGCGACCATGTGCCTGCTGGTGCCTGGACAGCTGGCAGAGGCAACCTTGGCCGAGGGTCCCAGGGCCAACGTCCACTACACCAGCCCCAAATAAATTGTCCTTCAGCCTCACAACGTTCAAAAGCCAAGGGCCCATTTCAGGGTCACTTCCAGTTGCATCCCCCAAATAGTGGTTGAACACCTTAGCACTACCTTGTTTTTGGTTCCTTTGTTTCAGTTTGGTTTTTGATTTTTCTGTGCATAGTTTAGTTAGATTGCTTTTATGATGGAGATCCTCTTTCTTTTCTTTTTAACACTTTTTGGGGTACTTAATCCACATATCCCACATAATCCCACAATTCCATAAGTCAGCCATCTTAAGCATTCCAGGCATTACCACAATCGATTTCACATTGTCTATTTTCCCACTATGATTAAATCGCCTTTAAAAAGACTTGTTAGTCACCTTCAGTTCTAGTGTACAGTCCCCTCGATCCTTCATTCTTACTCCCCAAGTCCCCTCACCCTCCACATCTCCACCAGCCACCCACCACGACCCCACCCAGCCATCCCTACAAACCCTGGCATATTATTTCATCTCTAGGCATTCACTCCTTCTGTGCTTCACAAACTGAACCCAACAGAAACAATAAAGAATAGAAAGGAAATGAAATGGGAATGATTTTAAAAACCTTAGTAATATATAGACAGAAATAAAACCAAGGAGTAAGAAGAAAGTGCCGCGACCAATATTTTAAAGCCAGAGAAGACGTTTCTGTCACGGACCAGCAAGAGATCTTGCGCCTAGCACAGACTCTGGTCGGGTCCAGAGGGAGGTCAGCAGAACAAGACCCCGGGACTCACCTTTGAGCTGAGGAGGCGCAAGGAGTCTCCGGAGGAGACGCAGCTGTGTGAAAGGAAACAAGGGAGAGGGGTTAGGAGTCCCGCAAAGAGAGAATCAGGGAACCCGGAAGGCCCAAACCCCAGCCAGGATCCCCTTTCTCCAACAGGGACTCCCACCATGAACCCCAACCAAAACGAAAGCGGGGAAATAGGACCTGCCTCAGGGATACCCGCCCACCTCTCACCAAGAGAAGCGCTGGCAGGGTTCCTGGGGGAGAGAAAGGGCGCTTGCACCCTAGTCAGCTGGACTAAAACAGCCTCCGCCCACATACATGTCCCGGAGCCCAGAGCCTCCCACCTGGGAGCGCCGGCAACAGGGTGCTCAGGCTGTGGGCGCTTCTCTGGTACCTCGAGCAGAGCATGGGACAAAAGCATGCTTGCTGGGAGCGGCAGTTCTGGCTAAGACACCGCCACTTCCGGCCCTTTCTGGGCGTGACCCGGAGGGGGAGGAGCTAGCAGGGTCAGGGAGGAGTAGGGTCTCTGCCTTCACTCCTCTCAAGGCAGCTCTTGTCCCGCCCATTTCTGCTGAGGCACCAATACAGGAGCCTGGTGAGGGTGGGCGGGGCCTGGTGGGCCTGGGGCGGGGCTCGGGGAGGAGCCAGGAGGAGGCAGTTCGCGCCAGAGGGCCCACAGCTGCTGCTGAGACTCAGCTAACCATGGCCGAGGCTCCAGTACTCTCCCCCATAGCAGAGAGCGTGTATGGGTGACAAGGGTGAAATAGAACAATGTACGTTGGGGGTGGAAGCCTGTGATCAGATTCCCCGGATGTGCATCCTCTTAACTAACTCCAAACACCCAACCATCCAATCCTGCCAAGGTGTTAATGGGTTTGAAGCAAGAACTTAGGGTCCTTGCTTAACCTTTACAGTGATGGTCCATTCTTTGACCTAAAGCACTGTTGTGTATGACTGATTTTTGGGAAAAGAGAAGTACATACTGACATGCACGTCTAGGTAAGTTATATGTCAGTTTAACAAAATTTAAAAATAGACCTTCAGCAGGAGCAGTGAAAAGGGAATGGAGGAACGTGGCTGGGAGAATGGTTGTTAAACTTGCCTGTCCTTAGAGCTGGAATTTGTACAATCTTCTTGTTTGATTTCACTGGGAAACTTGGGGACAGTTAAAAATAAGAGTTATGTTCTTCTATGATGCTTACAATGATTCATGCACATTGCTAAATTAATGTATCACTCACTCAAGTTTCTATCGGTCCAAGAGGTCTTTATGGACAGTGGGAAGACTTTTCCAAGTTGAGTGATCTGAAATTTAAATTTGCTTCCTGCAGGTAACTCTTGGCTGCCGAGACTCTCAGCATAAGTGTTTTTGGGAAAGATCAAAGTGAACTATTGCCCCATTAACTTGCATCCATAAAGATTGTGCTTCTTTCATGCCTGTTATACTTGGGAATTCCTTTATGAAAGTTCACGTCAGATTCCAAAGTTCCTGGCTGAAAATAGAGAAAGGAGATTTGTAACACTCGGTTACATTTCCCAATATGGTCAGATAGTTCCCCAGACTGTACAGAAAACTGTCACCTGACTTTATCAGGAATCCACTAATGTCACTTATCAGCCAATATTTTCTGAATTAAACTGATTTATGTTCCCAGTTCTGCTGGAGCCACCTTATCCTTAGATATGGGGAAACTTAGCCTAGGTTTTGCAACTAAAGGGTGACTTCTCTGGAAATACTTGCTGTGTTATACAGGGTAGACTAGAGAAACAAATCCAGGGTCATTCAAATATGTGTAAGAAAGAGATTTACATCAATGGCTACTAGATAACAAGAAAACATTTCATCCCAGTCCAGATCAACTCTAAAAGACCAATATTAGCCCATATATCTCATAGTAGTCCATAATTTCCTCTTCAGAATCACACAGCACATGCAATGATGACGAATGCAGGAAGACCACAGGCCAGTGGGTGAAAAGTCTTGTGTATCCAATGGTGGTAGAAGCATTTAGGGCTGGCATGGGTGTCCGTGTGGCTCTACCAGCTCTCCAAGTGACTCAAGAACAGGAAGATGAAGCAGAAAGAGAGGGTAGCCCAGCTCCAGGGAAGAAGAGTAGAAATTCCCAGAATCTACATGAGAACATGCCCACCAGGAGGCATCATCAGGTTGTGATCTGATTGACAGGCTAACATCTATCCTTAGACTTATTTCCCAAGTTGAAATGAAACTATGTAGCTACTACACTTTCTTTCATGTGAGGTTTCCCGTTTCTGTGGATAAATCATTAATTTCCCTTTCCCCAACCTCCACCATAAAAACCTCATTGTCATTGAGTCAATGCAGACTCACATAGATACTATAGGACAGGGGAGAATTACCCTGGCGAGTTTCCAAGAATGAAAATCTTTGCTGGAGTAGAACGCTCATTCGTTCTCCTGTGGTGTTATAGGTGGTTCCAATCTGCTAGTCTTAAAGTTAGCAGCCCAACGTATACCCTCTTCACAAACAGGGTTTGTTCATTCATTGTAGAGTCACCCACAATAGTATGCAACTAGATTCCAAATGTTTCCCTTGGTTATACAATCCACTTCCGATTGGGTTGGCTCACCAAATATTAGTGATTGATCAGCAGAACGAGATGTGCACAGCCACCACTACCAAGTGCTCCAAAAGGAATCCCATTAGAAAGTCCTGGAAAGAGTTGGAGAAAATGGGGACACAAACTCAGACTCACAAAAGAGACCCTCAAGGAAATGGCCTTTGGTCACTTTCATGTCCAGAACTGAACTCACCCCCTGCTAGGCTAACCAGTCATGTAAGTAAGATCAAGGACAGGATTTAGCTGATGGGGAAGAATGGAAACAGGAGAGTCTTGGACAAAGTGGATAGTGTGTTGTTGTTGTTGTTGGTTGCACTCAAGTAGGTTCCAGCTCACAGAGAACCTAGGTACAATCAGATGAAACACTCTGAAGTCCTGCTCCATCTCAGGGTGGATTTTATGTTTGTGCCCATTGCTGCAGCCAATAATCCAGTCCCTCACAAGGGCCTTCCTCTATTCAATCGCCCTTTTACTTTACCAGGCATGATATCATTTTCCCAGGATGGATCTCTCCTAATAACATATTCAAAGTATATGAGACAACATGTCACCATCCTCATTTCTGCAGATCATTAGCATGTGTGGTCAATGCTATTGTTAGTCTTGTTAATTCCTGTACAAATCTGCTTGAAACAATGGAGGACTATATGAATTGTGATAAGAGGTGTAAGGGTCCCCAATAAAATATTTAATAAAAATAAATAAAATTCCATGAGACACTTCTAGCCTAATTGTAAGACTTTTAAAGTGCAGATTCTGGGAGTTATGAATAAATACCATTTTATTGTATTTTTATTTAAGTTCAAGTTATTTGGAACCTGAGTCAGACAACATATTAAATGTTGTCTGACTCAGTTCCTAATATTAAAAAAAACACTTTTTCATGTAGCTCCATTATCAATATTGGTCTACAGTTTTCTTGAAGTATTATCTGACACTGGTATCAGATTACTGGACTCATAGAATGTGTTATTAATTGTTGTCTCTCAACCATTGTTATGTTTGTACCCAATTAACTTGAACTTAAATAACAAAATAGTAAAATGCCATGTTGTTAGAACAAAGTGTTCTGGTGTTGAGGGAGGGCTGGAGCAGAAGCCCAAAGTCCATCCACTTCCTCAATATATGGTCCTACAATTATATGTACATAAGTCCATACCTCTATTTTATGAATTAATATATTTATATATGTACACCCTTATGTTTATACCTCTATCCATACCTTTGCTTCCTAGATCTTTTCTCTATTTCGTTTTACATTCCCACTGTCCTACCATCACACTCACACCTTTCTGCCTCTTAGTAATGCCTCTCACCTAAATTGCTATTGCTCCAACACCCCCAGAATCTCTAAGTCCTCCTCATTATTGATTTAATTCCCTAATTGTTCTTCTACCTATGGAATTGTTTGATAACCACTCCCTCTTCCCACCCCCCTTTCCCCAAGGCCCTCCAGAACCATTGCCTATATGGGTAGGCAAAACAACAAAAGCCGAAACAAAACAAAAAGAATAGATTGAATTTAAACGGGTTGAAAAAATTGCAAAAAAGAAAAACCCATCATACTAGGACAGACCATGACGGATTTTGAGAAAGGGCGTGTGCTCAAAGGTGCCAGAAAGTTTGCAGAGGAGTTACATGTGATGAATGAAAAATACCCTGTAGGGGAAACTGCTGTACCCTTCACAGACCCTGCTTGGACTCACAGTGAGCCTCAGCACAAGTGGGCACGGGAACATTTCCTGATGTGCATCACGGGTGTACTAAAGTCAGGCAGGCAAAAGGCCATTAATTATGCCAAGGTGACAGCGATTCACCAGGGACCTACTGAGTCTCCTGTAAGCTTCTTAGAGAGGCTAAAGGAAGCCCTAAAGAATCATACTGCTGGAGATATTGATTCCTATGAGGGGCAAGTCTTGCTCAAGGACAAATTCCTCACACAGGCTGCACAGGGCATTTGCAAGAAAGTCCAAAAACTAGTGCAAAGGCCTGGAGCTGATGGTTGCTTGTGCCAACACGGCTTTTTACAATAGGGAGCAGGAGAGTGAGGCTCGAGCCCGGGAAAAGGAGGAAAGAAAGGACATTAGGCATGCCAAGATATTGGCTGCACTCAATAGCCGATGCCCGTCGAATGCCTCCCAGGTTACCCAGACTTTTAAACCAGGTACCAAGTGCTACATTTGCCAGCGACCGGGTCATTGGGCTAGGAACTGCCCTGACCGGAATGAGCCTCCTCAGATGCCATGCGTCCATTGTAAGCAGACTAGTCACTGGGCTGGCCTCTGTCCTAAGGCCCAAAACCTGGAGGGGAGGCACCCACAGGCCAGCTGGCACCTGACATTGGAGGAGGATTGAGGCACCTGTCTGGACTGCCCAGCAGCAAAAGGTAACTGGTCTGAAACCTAGGGTGGGCATCAACATGGCAGGAAATCAGTAAGCTTCCTTTTAATACTGGAGCCACTTCTGTCCTTATTTCTTTCCCTGAACCCCTGACAGTCCGCACCTGCTCTATCCGGGGAGTGTCAGGAAGACCTGCGATTAAACATTTTACTGAGCCTCTCAGATGTCTTTGGGATAACTTCTATTTTTCTCAAAGCTTCCTAGTGATACCTGAATGTCCAGCTCCTCTCATAGGCCGAGACCTGCTGTCCAAGTTGCACACCTGCAGTTATCGGGCCTGATGCAGGTCCCTCTACAGCTTCCAGTTGTTCCTCACAGTGGAGGAGCCTCAGATTCCCCCACAGGAACCGTGGGAACAGACGAATACTCCTGTGAGCCACTGGATGGTCTGAGGATGGTATTTCATTGCCACCCCAGGACAGATAAGTCTACCTCAGACCCCTCACAGCCCTTGGGCCAGTGAATACGTTTCTTCCGTTCCTGTGTTTACATGACCAAAGTCTGTAACACTAACCTAACTTCAAGGGCACTGCCACCTTACAATCTTATCCATGTCTCTCTTAAACTGTTCACCTGCTGTTTGTTTGTTTTCCAGTTCTCAGGTTACAAAGGCCTCTAAACCCAGTGTGCCAGCTCCAGGACCACCGCCTCCTAAACCCACCTGGACCTTATCTATCCTGGGCTCTTAATGGACAACCCCTTCTAACAGAGCAGGAAGGGTATGGACCCAAAACCCCACTACGCCCTTTTGTCAGCAGGAAGCAGCTAGAGATGTCCTCGTCCAGTACCCCAAAGATTTGGGTCCATATCTCTTCAGGGGGGAATGTTAGGTAGCTTAGCCTAGGGAATTGGGAAGTCCATTACGCATGCCCGGGAGAGCCAGCAAAAGACAAAAGCTGGATTTTCCCGCCAGTGGGCTTGGATGGGCGTTACACCTGGAGCAGCCCACCTGGGCCGGGTGATTGCAATTCAGCCAATGGAATCGACCTGGGGTCGTTCACCACACCTCCCCCGGGAACCCTTTAAAAGGCAGGGACCAGAAGGGAGAGGCCCGCTTGGGCTCTTGGGCTTGTCTTGCTTGGTGGTCTGGTGGTCTTCGTGGGAGGAGAGAGATCCTTGCGTGACCTGGGGCAGTCTCTGCCAGGCCGCATGGTCAAAGGAATCCTATGGGTGCCGCGTAAAGCCTGATGCTTCTTTGAACTTTCATTAAATTCACTTGGATCACGAGCCCGGCTAAGGCGTGAAATCTTTCTTGCATGGAGCTAAGGACCGAGGCTGAGATTTAGGCCGGAGAGAGAAACCTAACAGTAATACATGCTGTCCTTACCAGGAACTAATGCTGCGACTGAATGCATTTTTTCTGTGTTAAATAAAGTGTGGACATCAGAAAAATAAAAAAAAAAAGAAAAACCCAAACCTAAAAACATACACATTCCCAGGTCTGTCCGCTGACCTTTATGACTCTCACCGCCGGTCCTGGGGGGTTTGGGGAACTTCCCCTCCTAGCCTGAAGTCTACTTTTGTGGCTCCTCAGGGGCTTTATGGCTCGGCTTCGCTCCCATTGCTGACCTGTTCTGTTCCCTTATTGGTCCACCCCACTGTGGAGGGAGGTGGGGGTCAGACCAGGCTCACTCCACACCATGTATCCCCAGCATGGTCCTCTGACAATGTACTCTCCAGCAAGTGGACATCATTTCTCAAGCTGATGTTGGCCTTACTGTCTTCTCTGTGTGCTGGGGCAGATTTTTGCAAATAATGGTGATAAAAAATTACCATTCATTGTTAATACCATTCATTCTATTTATCTCCAAATAAGACACACATAATTAAGGATACAAAATTAAGCTTAACAATCTTTATAAATAATTAATTTGCTTTCATTGGTAATTATGCCCTGTGGTGAAGGTGTAGTGCCTCTTAGTATTCATAAATTGCAAACATGAAAAAATTTAAGCAGTCTACACTGAAAGGAGAGAGAGAGAGAGAGAGAGAGAGAGAGAGAGAGAGAGAGAGAGAGAGAGAGAGAATTTATAATATTTTTTGAGAATTTATAATATTTAAGGGGTGGTTATGGTTGAACAATGCACAATGAAGTTTGACAAGAGTTTATGTACGGTTGAAAAAGCATCGTTTGATAAATGAGATTAACTGGGGAAAAAAGTGTCACCAAGTATTACATTTTATAAATGCAACAAACACGCAGATCACGATGCTAAGCTCTGGTTTTTTTGGGTGAGTCCTTATTGTAAGTTAAATATTATACATGGTCTCTCATTTCACTTGGCTTTTGAATTCTCTGTGCGTACATTTTAGGTTCTTGTTTGCTAATATTTTCATGTGATCACCTGTGTGCATGTGTGTCTGTGTGTGCAAGGCGTTCCCAGAGGTGCCAAGTGTTTCCTAAGAACACCTCCCACAGCAACTTCACCCAATCCACCCTGGGTTTATTCTGCCTTCATCTGGACCAGCAGTTCTCAACCTGTGGGTCACAACCCCTTTAGGGGTTGAACGCCCCTTTAACATGTTTCTCCTGATGCATAACAGTAGGAAAATGATAGTCATGAAGTAGCAATGAAAATAATTTTATGAGGGATCAGTTATCAGGTATCAAAGAACAAAAAATCATATCATTGGCTGCACACCTCCATGATACCATCACCGAAGACAAACAAGTGCATAAGCAAATGTGGTGAAGAAAGCTAATGGTGACCGGCTATCAAAAGAGATCGTGTCTGGTGTCTTAAAGGCTTGAAGGTGAACAAGCGTCCATCTAGCTCAGAAGCAACAAAGCCCACGTGGAAGAAGCACAGCAGCCTATGCGATCACGAGTTGCCAAAGGGACCAGGTATAAGGCATCATCATCATATATATATATATCATAGTGAATGAAGGGGCAAGTGCAGAGTGGAGACCCAAAGCCCATTTGTCGGCCACTGGAGATCCCCTCACAGAGGGGTTTGGGGGAGGAGATGAGTCAGTCAAGGTGCTATAGAGTACCGATGAAGAATACAGCTTTCCCCCAGATCCTGGATGCTTCCTCCCCCCAAGTACCATGATCCAAATTCTACCTTGCCAGACTGGATAGAGCAGAGGTTGTACACTGGTGCATATAGGAGCTGGAGGCACAGGAAATCCAGGGTAGATGATACCTTCAGGACCAGGGGTGTGAGGGGCAATACTGGGAGTGTAGAGGGTGAGTGGGTTGGAAAGGGGGAACCGATTACATAGATCTACATGTGACCTCCTACCTGGGAGACAGACAGCAGAGAAATTGGGGAAGGGAGACTCCGGATAGGGCAAGATATGACAAAATAACTATCTATAAATAATCAAGGGCTCATGAGGGAGGGGACAGTGGAGAGGGAGGGGGTAAAAAAGGACTTGATACAAAGGGCTTAAGTGGAGAGCAAATGCTTTGAAAATGATTAGGGCAAAGAATGTACAGATGTGCTTTATACAATTGATGTATGTATATGTGTGTATTGTGATAAGAGTTGTATGAGCCCCTAATAAAATATTAAAAAGAAAAAGAAAAGAATTTTATGTTTGGGCATCACCACAATACGAGACACTGTATTAAAAGTCGTGGCCTTAGGAAGGTTGAGAACCCTGATTTTCTGGACTCACCAAAGGATAGAGATTCCAATAAGGAAGGCTCCTGGAGTATAAATTACGTCGATTTAATAATGATGCTGAAGTATTACAGGCGATTACCCTTTAATCAGTCCCTTGCCTTCCCTCCTTTATTTCCCAGCTCCTGCTCAGGATCCAGGTGGACCTGGACGCAGATAATTCAAGGTGTTGGAATTAGGACAGATGTGGATTTCAGATTAGGGTGTGCTGTGTGGAAAGAGAGTGAATCATCCTTGCTTGGATATTTTGCACTTCCTGGAAGGTAAAAGTACCTGGGACCTGGGCATAGGTAACTATTCCACAACAGGTACCCTCAGTGAATATGTATGTAAGACAGGCTCAGGGAGGAACATAACCTTTCGCCTCCAGAAGTCCCTGGGGTTGAGCTCAACGATATTCAGCCTGTGCTAACACGCTGACTCTGAAACCTCCACTAATGGCTTCTTAGTTGCTGAATTGTCCACATCTGGGCCTCTCTTTCATTCCAGGGTATATTTAGATATCCACACGCCCAGGGTGCCTGGTCAGGATTTAACCGATTAAGTCAGCACGGGGTGTGCCCACTGTTGTTATCACGAGTGACTCTTTGAGGACTTACTTCTCCATGAGTGGAGAGTCCAGTGTGTGCTGAGAGGGAGTTCCTGGCACTGGACCCACAGTATGTGCCTGGGAATAACATCTTTACACTTAACGGTGAAGCTGCAGCTCCTACTTGAAGGATGTCTTGTGAGGTTAAGTGGTTGGTTTACTGGAAAATCAAGCAGTCACAGACCCAAATATTTTAGGGTTAGAAGGGTGTACTACATCTTCTTCAGAGCCCTTAAGTCTGAGGAAAAAGTCCAATGTTTTGAAAAATGGAGATTATGATTCCAATATGAGTACTTTTAATTTGATACGACCTCCTTCTCTAGTGACATGAGTGTCCCTGGGAAAGAGGGAATGGAGGGGATCAAAGGTAGAATATCCAGCAATTTATTTGTTTCATTAAACACGTTTTCACGACATCTGTTTCTGGTAGATTTGAAATGCTAAAGCAACTTGTAACCCAATGTCACCAAAATTCTTATTGTAACTTAATATAACAAGTTGGTGGATTTTAAAAATAAAAATGCATTTTTCAGGGTCTGCAGAGTAGAAATCCAAATTGAAGGCACCACATCTAAGCGAAGACTCTTACTGTTGCAAACTGCATAGGTGGAAAAATGCTCCTCCCAACACACAGTACAAACTATCACAAAGAATTGTAAATTAAACAACTTGATTAAGACTTTAAAACTATTCAGAAAACAAAAAGATTGTGTATGAAATTCAAAACATCTAGAAGTAAATCATAAAAAATCTAGCTGTACATGTTTATATATTCAAGATTTTAGACATACAACAAAAGCATGGATCATGAAAACATATATATATATGAAGCTAGATAGACTATGTAGAAATCACAGACTCTGAATTTGTGGTAAGAATTGATGGGAAAGCTCAGTATCAGCAACTGGAACAGACTATCCATTTTTCATTGGTAAATTCATTTTAGAGCTGAAGAAAATTAAGAAAAATCATTGGTAGCCAAAATACAACCTTAAGGATCTCCCATCTGGATTTCAATGATATCACGAGAAAAGATTTCAAGAATTGAACACTAAATACTTCTCACCTGATGAGCTGTGGGGTGGGGGTGGGTATCAAGAACATCATACTTAAGAACACAAAATCAAAACAAAACCCACTACCATCGAGTCAATACAAACTCATAGAGACCCTATAGAGCAGGGCAGAACTGCCTCAGTGAGGTTCTGAGGTTGTAACAGTTTTCAGGTCTAGAATACCCGATCTTTCTCCCATGAGCAGCTGGTGGTTTCAAATGGTGAACCTCGTGGATTGTAACACAACTGGTAACCACGATGCCACCAGAGCTCCTTATGCCACTGGGGCTCCTTAAGAAAGCAAAAAATATATCAAAAAGAAAAGATCGAAGTGGGTGTCAGAGAAGTCTCTGAAATCAGTTCTTTTTTGTCAAGTGTATAACGAAAATGGAGGAAATGATGACATCAAAGAGCTGAAGAGAATATTTTAAAGGGAAATAAGGAAGACAAAGTAAATATAAAGAACTATGCAAAGACCTAGAGTTAAATATCAGCTTAACTCAAAACATGCCTAGCAAATCTTAAACTAAAAGAACAAACGAAAAAAATCAAATCTCAATTTTCAGTATTGAGAGATTCTATTGGCAAGATATTGAATGATACAGGTATCATCAAAAGAAAGTGGAAAGTATACACAGACCTTCTGTACCAAAAGGAACTAGTGAACATTCAACCATTTCAGGAATTAGCATATGATCAAAAGCAACATTAATGAAGGAAGCCGCCCAAGCTACACTGAAAGCAATAATCAAAAACAAACTCTGGGAATTGATGGAATACTAATTGAAATGTTTCAGCAAGTTGATGAAGCACTGGAAGAACTCAGCCATCTATGCCAAGAAATATGGAAGACAAGTATTAAAACAACCAAATGCATGAGATCCATACCTGCATTTATTGGGGAGAAAGGTGACCCAACAGAACGCACAGTAGAACAATAACATTAATATCACACTCATGTAAAATTTGGCTGATTATTATTGAACATTTGCAGCAGTACATTGTCAGAGATTCCGGTAGGATTCAGAAGAAAACATAGAAAATGGAATATTATTGTTGAATTTAAATGGATCTGTCCTGAAAGCAGAGAATGCCAAAAACATATTTGGTTTTGATTTATTGACTAGTAAACGCACTTGACTATGTGCACGCAAACGAACGACAAATAATCTTGAGAAGAATGGGAGAACCAGTTCACTTAACTGTGCTCATGCAGAACCTCCAAATGGATCAAGAGGAAGTTGTGAAAACACAACCAGGGAATACTCATTGCTGTCAGGTGCCATTGAGGAAGTGTGTGTCGATGTGGTAGCCTGTCACCATACTCTGTGTACTTAACAAATAATCAGCAAAACTGGATTCCATGAAGAAGAAAGTGGCACCCATATTGGAGGCACCGTCATTAATAACCTGCAATATGCAGACGGCAAAATCATGCTTGCTGAAAGTGAGGAAATGTTGGAGCATTTTCCAATGAACATCAAGAATTTTAACCTAAAATACAGATTACTACTCAGTGTAAAAACAAACAAACTAAGAAGCTCTCAACTGGGACCATTAGGAAACACGACAATAGATGAGGAAATGATGGAAGTTGTCAGAGACTTCACCTGGATTGGACCCACAGTCAATTCTCATAGATGCAGCACTCAGATCCAATAACCCATTTCATTGCATAAATCTATAACACAAGACTGTTTTGAAGTGTTGAAAAGCAAGGATGTTACTTTGATGACTAAGGTGGGCTTCATCCAAGCCATGGAATTTTGAACCCCCTTTCTATGCATGTGAAAATTGGACATCTAATAAAGAAGATCAAAGAAAAATAGATGCATTTTTCCTAGTGAACAATATCGGAAGCATCATGGACTGCTAAACTAAAAACAAATCTACTTTGGATGCAGTACATCTCGAATGTGCCTTAGAGATAGGAAAGAGTTCATCTCACATATTATGGACATGTTATGAGGAGAGACCAGACCTAGAGAAGGGCATCACGCTTGATAAAGTACAGGGCGAGCAAAAGAGAACAGGATCTCAACAATATGGATTGATATAGTGCCTGCAACAATGAGCTCCATCACAGGAACTTGGGAGGATGGAGCAGGACCACAAGGCGGTTCATTCCGCTGTAAGTAGGGTCACAGTGAGTCAGAACAAACTGGAAAGCACCTACCTACACAGTCAGCAAGTCATTGGAATGTAACGCCCAATCTAGCTTGTCCATTTTAGTATTTGCAAGATGCTTTTTCATTTTGGAATAATTTGAGAAGTATCACTGCTAATTCTTAACTCTGTGGTCATGATCCTTGATGATTTGGAAAGTCATTTACTATTTATTCTGATTCTGTATTTCTGTTTTGTGTGAGTTTGTTAGGTTATGAATTTAATGCATTTAATCATTTTATGTAGCTTTATAGAATAGCTTTGTATTTGTCATCTAAAAGAACATTTCATGATCAATCCTTAAGCATAATGCAGTCATTGATACTTTAGTACCCACAAACTTCAATTAATACAAGAGAAAGATAGGTAAAATGACTTTTATTCAAATTTAAATACCAACAATGAATTACAAAAATGAAAAGTGGTGAATATCTATGAACTGCTACAGCCCAAAGTTATCAAATGTTGTGGTCGTTACATAATTTCATGTCAACCTGAAGATACATAAAAGTGTAGGAGTGGAGTCTAGCCGTCAATCTGGTTACAGCCTCTGGCACCTCCTTGTGGGTATGGCCTTCTCATAAGGAGGGCCCTGAGAAACTCACCCCACTCCACATTCTTCCTTCAACCTCCTGCTTTCAGACCCCGATTGCTACTAGAGCCCTGGAGATGCACCTGCACTGTTGGATACACGGGCCATTGCCCCAACTGGACTGTGATATTCCTACATTCTGCATCCTTGCATGTATCTTCAAGAGTCTGAGGAGGGGCTTGTGGATTAGTATTGGACTGCTGGAATTGAGTTGGACTAGGCTTGGATGTTTTCCTGATATAATTTCAGTCCTTTATCTAAAGTCCTTTCTTATACATATATGAGTGTCACTGGAATTGTTTCTCTAGTCAACCCACCCTAACACATATGTGCTATCAAGTTTCATTAGTCATTACTTGTGAATGTAATACAAACATCAGTAATAAAGAATGTGTAGCTGGCAAGTGCAACCTTGGTTGTAGGAAGGATTCTATAGATTTCCTGAGGAAAATTAACACAGACATATCAGCAATGATGTTACTTTAGAGAATATGTACTATATGGGCTTCTCACAAACAAAACTCAAGGAAGTGGAAAAGGCTCAAACAACCCATTCTTATTTACTTAATTTTCTAGAGAGAAAAATGACATCTGGGTCTAGTTGTGTGATAATTATATAATCTTGTATCAACTTGATAGATATGTGTAGGGGTGGAATCTAGCCTGTCACTTAAGTCACAGCCTGATGATACCACCTTGAGGGTGTAGGCCTCACAGGAGGATTCTGGACACTTCCTCTCCTTCTCCCTAGAAGTGGGCCACACACTTTCTCTACTCCACCTTCCTGTTTACATAGTATGTGGAGCCACACTTAGACCTGAGTGAGCCATGTGGTGGAGACCTGTGCCAGCCCTGTGATGCTTCCTCTGCCATGGGATCCACAAGACTTTTCACCCACCAACAGGTGGTCTTTCTGCATTCTGCATCCTTGCATGTGGATGCAGGTGTCTGAAGAGAGATTTATGCACTAATATTGGCCTGATGGGAAAATATCAGACTTATGAACTTGATGTGGACTGGGCTGAGATGTTTTCTTGATATGCAATTACTCTTTGATATAAAGATCTTTCTTATACATATATAAGGGTCTATAAATTTGTTTCTCTAGTCAACCTGGGTAAACACAAGTTGGAATCATTGAACTAAGCAGCAAAAGTGTGACTTTAGACCTAGAGACTTTTCTCTCACTTGCCATTTATGTCCCCTCTTGCTCATAAGCCCTTTGAAGCTGTGCAGCTTGGAGCCCCTGAATGGGGTCCGATAATGGCCTTGAGTGTTGGCTGCTTTAGGTATTAAATGGAAACAAGAGGAATGAAAGGGAGATGCTATTGAATCAAGATTCATCAATCAATAGTATTTTAAATCCACTGTTTTCTAAAGTCAGAAACTTTACTGATTTTCACATAAATATTTACTCAAACTCAGCCCAACTTTCATCAAGTGAACTCTTAATCTTAGTGACCCTGTTGGGCAAGGTAGAATTGCTCCCTAAGGCTTCTGAGGTTGTAAATATTTACCAGAGATGACAAACTTATCGTTCTCCCCAGAAGCTAGTGGTGAGTTTAAATTAGCAGCCCAATGAGTGACTGGTCCAGCAGGAATTAGTGCATGAGAAAGTCTGGTTGCTAGGGTTTCTACAGTTCATACCTGTCTGGTGCTATCCCAAATGAGGTATTTAAATATGTCTCAGTTCATTGGGTGGCTGTAGACAAGTTATCTCCATCATATACTAATCTCAGTCTCCTTTAGGTGCCTTCAAATAAAAAAAAAATCCAGTCTAAACAGTGGCTAGAGGATATGTTGGAATAATTAGGTTTATGAAAGGTATGAAGATCGTTTTTTGAGGCCAAAGGAGTAAACCTGGTAGGTCTTCTCTTACCATGCAGCACAAACATGGTGTCTAGTTATGGAGTGGTTTAAGAAAAAAATAAATGTACAGTGGTGATTTAAAATTTAAAAAGTAATCCTGGGAATTATTTCCATCACAATAATCTCCCTGCTCATCATTATATCTAGCCCCTTGAAAATGACACAGGTTTGGAGCTTGTTAGTTCCCCTGTGCTGAAAAGTCAGACCTGGCATTCCTCTGCAGGATACAACTTCACAAATCTATACATGTGTGTGTGCATGTTTACTCACACACACATGCAAGAACCTTCAAGGTACAGTCAGTCTTATGACATGGATGCAGCGAAATCTTTGAGACCTTCATATACTGAGGTCGCATGGTTAAATGAGAAGCCTCAATAAAGATGATGCTGTTACATCAACTTATCTATAATCAAAGACTTTGGTTGAATGAGTTCTTGAATCTGGAGTGTCGGGACTATAGACTCGATACCACTAGTCTGTTGGCATAATCCAATCGACAAAGACAGTGATATAACTTTACCTTTGAGTGCTTTGCTATACAGAATTTGAAAATATGTGGAAATACACATACAAGCATTGAAAGGACAGGTTCACTGGTTGTATATAGACTCGTGGAACCCCAGAGATCAGAGCTCTTAGTCAGCCTTCAGGTGTGAAAAGGAACTCACCTCATTGGCTAAATTTTCAGCTAACCAAAGGAGATCTGTAAGGTGAAGAATAACACTCAAGAGGTTTGTAATCATAATAATCAATCATTTGAAAAGCTCACCACCTTCTCAAGTACAAAGTTCTGAAGGTTGACATGTGAAGAAAGGAGAAAGTTGAAGCACAGTGATAACAATTCCATATAGACTTCATTCAGTAAAGCACCGTCAAAGAACTCTATTTTGTAAGGATAATTTTAGTAAGGACATTATAAAACAACTTGGGTTATACAACAGATTAAATCAAATGATTAATAAACATATATTTCTTTTTTATTAAGAGATCATTTTATTGAGACTCTTATAGCTCTTATAACAATTCACACATCATTTGTATTAAATATATTTGTACATATGAGGTCATTATTTTCTAAACATTTCATTTCTATTGAGTCCTTGGTCTCAGATAAACATATATTGTCTGCATGCCAAGTTTTATGTTTGAGTCAGTGGTGGGTGGTGAGAGTGTGAGTAAAAGTTTTATAACATATTGTAAATCTACCTGACTACACAAAATCTATGAAAACCATATGGGAAAATATAAAACCAACCAGGAGAACAATGGTGAAGCAATATTGAAATGTAATTGTCATATTTCTAAGATATAGAGCAAATAGTATTAAGAGAGAAAAATAACTAAATTTGTTCATAAAAAAAATCTTTGAAAATGGAAAAGTCTACCATGCAATTTACAAAGGTTTTAGTGTTCTCACTTTCATTGTCACTGTAGATCAGTACAAGCTAACCCTCCCATTGCTGTTGTAGAACAATCACAAGTACAATAGAAGCAAATATCGCTTAGTCCTACACCATCATTCAGAAAACAAAAGAAAGGAAATCGAGTGAGACTCTCAAGGAGATGCACTGACACATGACTGAAGCAATGGGCTCAAATAGAACCTTGGTGAGGAGGGCAAAGCCTGGTCACTATTGACTTCTACTGTATGCAGGCTCACAGTGAATCTGCACTGACTACAGGGCACCGAACAATTACACAGCATCTTCATAACGGTGTCTGCTAGGTTTGAGCCTGCTGCTGCAGTCACTGTATCAAGCTGTCCTCTAAAGGGCTTTACAGAAGGAAGCGTCTTCTCCATGGTCATTTCAGTCAGCCCAGTGTCTCTGCAGGTGATCAGCCTGCAGTCTGAGCACTCTGCCACCTATGACTATGCGGGAAACCCAGTGAAAACCCACATCCTGAAAATGTCAGACACCCAGGCAGAAGGAAGCTGGGCGCAAGAGAGGGAATGACTTTGACAATGTGCTTGCTTTCCTTGTTTTTAAATTATTACTGTTAGTTGTTAAAGCTTAGTGAAAAATGGAAGCTTTCATTTCCTGTGAAATATTTTCAGGTTGGGGCTATTAAACCAGCTCCACAAAATAGGGGGAGCATGCTCTTTGACTCAAATCAGACAACTGGGCCATAAACACAGTCACTGAGTGAGTTTCAACTCACAGGGCATGGGCGGGTCTGGATTGTATATCTTTAGAAGGCTGACCCTTTAACCATTCTTCCTAGAATCTGGATTCAGGCGGTCAATGCCCTACTTACCATGCCGCCAGGGTTTCAAATATTATTGCCATCAAACCCTTCTAGGACATTCATTTATGTGTACTCCATACATGTCTAAAACATTGGAGAGGCCACAAAGCTCACCACGACATAGACCTAGAGAACCTCATGCTGAGTGAAAGTGATCAATCTCAAAAGGAAAGATATTGTATGACATCACTATCAACAAAGACACAAAGGCAGAGCCTGACACCTGTTCTCAGACATGTAATCATTTAATATGATTACATACCCCAGGCATTGTTGTGACATGACTTGTTAATGCTAATGTACTGGTTATCACTTGCTCAGTTGTACATCTAAAAATAAATAATCTCTTTAGTTGAGGCTCCCCCTCAGATGGGGGTATTCTGTCACTTAGCAGGAAATGTGAAAGCCCGAATAGTTCCAGACCCTCACCAGCATCACAGGGTTACCCCAACTTAAAAAGAGTCTTCAAAGCTGAAACTCCCTGGAATGGGAGGTGCAGGTGACTGCTATCCCAAAGTCACGAGCTTCAGAGTTTGATCCAAGGATTTCAAATGGTAAAGCCCAGAGCATCAGAGAGAATGGTATTAGAGTTTTAATTCTGTGACTGTCAGTGTTGAAGTTCTGTCTTTGCTTTTCTTGCCGTGGACTCTATAGTTCCTGCTCTCCTCCCCCTCCCTCCCCCACTACCCCTACTGCCTAAAATGAAAAACAAAAAACTCTTCACATGATGTTCAATGCTCTCAGGTGAAATCAAGGGGTTATTATATTTGACATTGTTTCTTATGAAATGGGGCTTTGTTAAAGGGAGAGATGATTAATCTTCTGACTTGTCATTCTTCTTAAGGGGGCATTTTGAACCTATTTCTGGGGTGTGGTCTTGCAAGCACCCATGTCTCTCCCTCAGGGGCAATCATGGACCCAGGAAAATTTCTGACCCGCTTCTAGGTTATAGCCTCTTTCTCTATCTCTCTCTCTCTTAATATTTATATCTATATCTATAAATATATAGATATAGATAGATAGATCCATGATTCCCCCACCCTCACCCCAGCCAGCTGCAGTAGTTAACCACCTGTGACTCTAACTTCCTGTTTTGGTGCCATTTGCTTGACACTTAGGCATTTATATCTTATGGATGAAAGGCATTATATTCTGGTAAAAATTCTTATGGTTCCCCATGTCCCTCTTAGTCTCTATGAGTTTTCACAGTAAATGTGTATAATAGGAAATCATATCTTTCCAAATATTATAATTTCCCACTACTTCCCTCAGGACAGAAGATAACTTCCCCTCTGTTATCTTTCTAATAGAAGGATACACAAGAGGGCACATTACTCTGCTGATGGAAACCAGCCTAGGCCAACCCTTCAACTCTAGGAGAGAGGTCACAGCCATGGGCTGCCCAGGTCTCCCCAAGCACTCAACATTTATGATTATACACAAGTTCCAATGGAGTTTGCTGGACTGAGATCCCCTAGTTTCAATTTTAAAATGAAAAGATGATGAACAAGAGAGATAAACAACAGATATGTGGCCGGGTTCCTGGGCAGGATGTCTTTACTTACGTTTGCAGATGTCCAGGGCAAAGTGCAGCTGGTAGAGTTTGGGGGAGACTTGAGGCAGATGACAGCCTCTCTCAGACTCTTATTGCCTGTCCCTGAATTCACCACCAGCAGTTACAACATGAATTGCATCGGCCAGTGCCAGGGAAGGGCTTGCAATGCCTCTCCGTTACTGGTACTAATGTTGGTACTAAATCCAACATACATTAGATGCAGAGCTGAATTGCAGTCCCAGAGACAATGAGAAGAACATTCTCCATATTCAAATGGTCAGGCTCAAAGTTAAGGATACAGCCTTGGATCACAGTAACAAAGATACAGTAAAGGGCATCATTAAGCATCTATATGCAAACCTCTGTACAGGGAGATGCTGGACTTCATTGAGTGCTCAGGACCCTCAGCCCCAGGGCTCAGTTCCAGTAGACAGAGCAGAGAGGAATTAAAAACTGTCTTCCTGTCAGTGTCTGGGGCTCCCTCTCTATCTTACCATTTCCCTTGAGGACTTCCCTAGAAGTGTGGGCTTGTATGAAACATTGAATTTGAAACATTTCATTGTAATATGAGGAAGTGTCTAATTTCCAAAGAGCACAAAGCCACATATGGAGGCACTTCACGCAGAGGGAACAAGGAAAAGCTGAAGGACCTGTCAGTACTGATGGAAATCTGTCCCCAGTAACTGGTATTGGAAGGAGAGGATATAGGATGGCCACGGTTTCCCTAAAATTTACTCAGTTCAGGATAGACCAGCAAGAACACAATGGTATCCTCAAGCCACAATTGCTCATCACAGCTGCTATATGGGTCTAAAACCTAACTTTCCTAAGTCCTGCTGCCATTCTCAGTTGCTGATGAAGAGTCAGGAAAGAAGAGGGGATGGGTTTCAGAGGACACATTTGGGCCTCCTGGAGTAGTGTGCTCCTGTGTTTGAAGTAAGGATAGATGCTTTCTCTTGAGTAAAACTCATCTGCACGGTTTCCCTTGTTGTGTTGATTGTATAGCCCCCAAAATATTTATAATAGCTCAGGTGTTATACAGTATATTAATTTAAATAACTTTATTTCCTAAGTTTAATTTAAATAGAAATGCAAATCAATAAAGTCCAATGCAACTTTCACTTTAATGATTTTCAGGAGACACTCAGGCACCATGTTATGAGGAAGTACCTTCCAAAGGAGAGATCCAGAGCAAGGTCCTGACCCTCAGTCCTGTATACATTCCCAGTTTAAGCCAGGGAAGCTAGTCAGACTTAAGACAAAGCCATCTTGGAAGAAGAGACTTCATCCATCTGGTGAGATTTTCAGTCGGGCACTAGATATGATCTGGAATGGGACCCTCTTCTCCATGCCATCTTTTAGTCATAGAGTCAGAAATTTAAAAAGAAAGCAAACAATAATAAACTGATACAATTTTTAAGCTACAATGTTTTTTTCTTGTTTACCAATTAACAGAACACAACTTGAGCAAATTGGATTGAATTTTCCCTGGAGTCATATTTTCTATCATTTCCACATTTCAGAATATTGAGGTATTTAGTTCACCTTGATTAAATGACTGACAAATCTTATCCCATGCTTGGAACACTAGAAAACAATTCCAGTTCATCTGAGTTTAGAGTCCAAAATGTTGGTCCTTCATAGTTCAGTGAGTATTCATGAGCTCATTCAGGATAAGTTTAGTAGACCTGATGGGAAGTTATGTACAGAGGGATAATGTCAACAAATGGCACAGAATAAGTCCCAGACCAACCACGGTCATGAAATGAACATGGTGGTCACATTCAGACAGGAAGGTGACTTGGACTCATGTGCAGCTATGTCACAGTGTGGAACTTAAACTGCTCAGCAACAGAGGCTGTGAGTGTGGAGTTGGCTGAAATGACCATGATTAAGTGATACCATATCAGGCTGCATTGGAGAATGAAACTAACTCAATGATCTCTAAGTGAGCAAGGTCAGTATCCTGTGCTTGTATCCTTGGATTTTGGTGAAATCTATGATTCTTTGTTGCAAAATGGTGACTCTTTCCCCACTGCAAATTCTAGGCCACAACCTTTTTCTTGAATTTCCATGCTGCATGTATATATAAAAATGAGTGTGGTCAACCCTAATCTAGGGGGAAATAAATTTTGTTTTGAGGTCGAGAAATGAGGCAGGACTCTTAATGGGAATCAGGTGTTTTAACTGCATGTTTACAGAGAGTGCTACTGCTTCTCAAGTCGATTACATGAACAATTTACAAAATGAGCCCATCTTAGAATCTAGGAAATCAATTCAAGGTTTAGATCCCGTAGCAGTTATCAGAGGTCTGTGCCCAGGGTACAAGTGGAGAGGTTGAATTGGGTTGGCAATGTTCACATTTTAGATGCACCAGAGTCCCTGGGAAAGGGGCATTGAAAACAGTGTATATGAGGGCCCACTAAATTTTGAGGACTGGTTGCCTGGACGGGTCTTATTTTAACTCAGAGTTAAAATAAAATCCATATTTTGAAGTCACAGAGTTGAAAGTTCTCTTTCATAGAGCCCAAAGTCAAGTTGGAAACATCTTCCCTGACTCTATGGACCCTGAGTCTCTTTATTTATATCAAGATTGACCTCAGCTATCAGGAGCTGGGAGGTGGTGCCTGTGTTATTTGTAGGAGTGATGGAGTTGGTGATGACAATGGCCCAAAGAAAACCTCTGAAGACTTTGGGGAGGTTGATAAGAAACTTCCAGGGTGTAAAGAAGAAAAGGTGTTTGCAGAGTGTGGGGTGATTAAGATACTCTGGTGTCCACCTGATGCTTTCAGAACACTATATCCTGTCCACTCTCTGGGGCTCAGGACCTATAGAAGTCAATTTCAGGGCAGGGGCTTTGAGGGGCTGGAAGGAGAGACAGTGAGCTCAGAAATTCGGGGTTTTCCTTTGATCTTTCCCACACACCTCTTAAGCCAGTTGATTTTTCATTATAGGCCTACATGCATACGAGTTCAAATGAAAAGTTACCCTTCAATTGGGTCCAAAGGAAAGGGGAGTCTGTTCACAACCATTCTCTGTTTATAAGGACAGGGCTCCCTGACATGCAAATCAATCACCAGGCACTAGGTTAAAATTCCACCCTTGAGCACTGAAGACTATCAGTTCTCTTCTGACAGGGCTGTGGGTCTCTTGGGAAAGCACAGCTGCATCTAAAGATGCTATTGCTATGTGCTCTCCTGTGCCTGCTGACAGTTCCCCAAGGTGAAGGTCTCAAATATCAGTGTTGAGTCTATGGGGATGATTGTGACTGCGAATGACTGAAAGAGAACAATTACCTTCATTTACAGGCATCCTGTCCCAGGTGCAGCTTCAGGAGTCAGGTCCAGCACTGGTGAAGCCCTCCCAGAAGCTGTCCCTCACCTGCACCGTCTCTGGTCTCTCCATCACAAGCAGTGGTTACAGCTGGAACTGGATCCGCCAGACCTCGGGGAAGGGGCTGCAATGGATGGGAAACATAAATTACAATGGTGGTACATATTATAACCCGTCCTTCCAAAGCCGACTCTCTGTCACCAGAGACACATCGAAGAATCAGTTCTTCCTGCAGCTGAACTCCATGACTGCTGAGGACATGGCCGTGTATTACTGTGCAAGGAGCACAGTGGGGGGAAGTCAGTGTGAGCCCAGACACAAATCTCCCCTGCAGGGAAGACATTGGGCAGCAGGGGGCGCACAGGACCCACTGAACACACACCCCCAGCCCTAGACAGGCACAGATGAATAATGAGGATTTCCTGTTGGAAAATAGGCATCTTTCTTGTCTCTCTGTCTCCCCATGGACCGTTTTTCTTCTTCTTTTTCTTCCTCTAAATTTTCTCCTCGCTGCAGACTTTAAAGGAGGGACTAACATTCTCTGTTTGCAGAACAATATTAAAGTGATCTGACCCTGACCTGTTTCCTTCTTGAGAAACAGATTATCACGGGCATTCTCACCCTATTTGTTACTAAAAATCTGTTGACAATGAAATAAAGGCATGTCCAGATTCATGCATACAATGCATGATTTTAAGTGTCCTGAGCTCATTGCCCTATTACAGCCCAGGGTCAGGTCTCTCAAACGGTGCCTCTGCATTGCTCCCGCTGCACTATGGGTCATGATTGACTAATCTTCTTTGAAAAAATAACTGGTGACTCTGGGGCCTAAACTTGTGACACATCCTTAGTGATGCTTGCTTAGTGATGCATCCTTAGTGATCATTGGCTCCCTTGAAGCAGAAATAAGGGATCCAGGCACAGAAGGGTTCCCTAACACTGGAAACAGGTGAATTGAATGACCTTCACTGGAGTCACATGGAAGGGAGCTCATATTGGAAGGACAGCTTTGATTCCAAAAAACAGAATTGTGTCCCAAGTGGACAAAATAACAGACTAGTAGCTCAGAATGCTCTTTAGAATTGAGAACAGGGAAGATTTCACACAGATTTTGCACATGTGTGCAGGAGGACCACTTCCTAGAGAAGGACATCCTGTTTAGAGTGTCAGCAAAATAGAGAAATACCCTGAATTAGATGCACATACAGAGTGGCTACAAAAAGGTCTCAAAGTTAGGATCAAGAAGGGATGGGAAGGGATGGTTCACGACTTGGTAGTTTATGTATTTGTTCTGTTGTACACAGAGCCATTGTGAGCAAAACTGACTCAAAAGCACCTAACGGGTCTGATAAAGTGAGGTGCAAAATTTTGAGTTTAAATTTGATCAGCCAGGTGTAATTAACCTAAAAATATATATTAGATAATTTTTTTAAATTCTGAAACTTAAAATTATTTAGCATTTAAAATTCAATAAATATACCATTCCTAATTAATTTTCAATTATATGGCTATGAAAAAATCAGGGGGGAAAGTGTAATAAGTAAGTGATTATATATAAATAAAGATTATGTAAAAATCCACTCTCCCTGGTAGTGCAGTGGATTTCACATTTGGGAGGCTAAGGGCAAGGTCAGCACCTGAAAATCACTAGACAGTCCAAGGGAGAAAGATGAGGTTCTAAAAAGATTTACAAGTATTGTCAATTATGTAATCCAAATCCAGTGGAGGGGAAAGTATGAGAGCTTGCATTGTGAGATTCTGGTATGCAGAAGGCTCTGGGCGACAGTGGAAGCTCAAAACTCCCTTACAGGAGCTACACAGGGAATAAGCCTCCTCTGATTTCCCTCTAACCGTAATTGAGGAATGGGAATAACCTGGTGATCAGACAGAGTATTGGAGAGATGTCTATAGAAGATTAAAATGATAAATCTGACTTGAATGGTGAAAAACATCATTTGATCTCCCTTTCGATACAATGTGTGCTTGTTTGGTTTTTAATATTTTTTGTGTTTTTTTTTTTCTATAGGCGTTTCTGTTTTATTTCGTCATTGTTGGTAGCCTTTTTGACTCCTTTTTATGTCTCTATTTTTCGATTTATGAAACCCGGAATGGGTGAATCTCCAGAAACAATAACTAGAGTAAGGGTTCCTGGATCTGTGGCATGGTAGGTGGGGACTAAAGGGGAATTGATATAAAAGAGTCCAAGAAGGCAGGAAATGTTTTGAAATTGATTGCAATAGTGATTGTACAGCACTGCTTGACATGACTGAAGTATAGAATGGTATGTTGAATGGATTAAGTCATAATAAAATCTTTTGAAAGTGTTAAGGGATCTTAGTACGTGAATAAATGTTTTAAAATATTTTTATTTTGAATACTTTAAAAATTGCTTTTATAAAATTGTTACACCTGAAAAATGAAATCCTACATTGATATATTATCAAGGGGCATTTATAGAGGTCTAGACAAAGACATGTACATGCAAATATATATATATATATATATATATATATATATATATATATATATATATATATATGGATGGGGAAATAGATCTATGTGTCTATATTTATAGGGTTAATATTAAGGTGGCGGAAGGACCATGGGCCTCTACTCAAGCACTCCTTCAATGCATGAATACTTTCTTTTATTAAATTTGCTCTCTATGATGCTCACTCTCCCGACACAACTGCTGAAGCCAAACTGGGTGAACAAGTAAATGTGGTGAAGAAAGCTGATGGTGACCAGCTATCAAAAGAGATAGTGACTGGGGTCTTAAAGGCTTGAAGATAAACAAGCGGCCATCTAACTCAGAAGCAACAAAGCCCACATGGAAGAACACACCAACCTGTGTGATCTCGTGGTCCCAAAGGGATCAGTTATCAGGCATCAAAGAACAAAAAATCATATCATTGGCTGCACGCCTCCATGATACGATCGCCGAAGACAAACGGGTGCATAAGCAAATGTGGCGAAGAAAGCTGATGGTGCCCGGCTATCAAAAGAGATAATGTCTGGGGTCTTAAAGGCTTGAAGGTGAACAAGCGGCCATCTAGCTCAGAAGCAATAAGGCTGACATGGAAGAAGCACACCAGCCGGTGCGATCACAAGGTGCCAGAAGGACCAGGTATAAGGCATTATGCAAAAAAAAAATATATATATATATATGTGTGTGTGTGTGTGTATGTATATATATGTGTGTGTATATATATGTGTGTGTATGTATGTGTGTGTGTGTGATACCATAGTGAATGAAGGGGGAAGTGCAGAGTGGAGACCCGAGGCCCAAGTTTCGACCACTGGAGATCCCATCACAGAGGGGTTTAGGAGAGGAGACGGGTCAGTCAGGGTGCGATGTAGTACCGATGAAGAACACAGCTTTCCCCCAGATCCTGGATGTTTCCTCCCACCAATTACCACGATCCAAATTCTACCTTGCAGGACTAGATAGGGCAGAGTTTGTACACTGGTGCATATGGGAGCTGGAGGCACAGGGAATCTAGGGTGGACGATACCTTCAGGACCAGGGGTGTGAGGGGCGAGGCTGGAAGAGTGGAGGGTGAGTCGGTTGGCAAGGGGGAACTGATTAAAAGGATCCACATGTGACCTCCTCCCTGGGAGATGGACGGCAGAGAACGGGGGGAAGGGAGACTCCGGATAGGGCAAGATATGACAAAATAACAATCTGTGGATTATCAAGGGCTCATGAGGGAGGGGGTAGCAGGGAGGGAGGGGAAAAAAAAGAGGACCTGATGCAGAGGGTTTAAGTGGAGAGCAAATGCTTTGAGAGTGATTAGGGCAAAGAATGTACAGATGTGCTTTATACAATTGATGTATGTATATGCATGTATTGTGATAAGAGTTGTATGAGCCCCTAATAAAATGTTTTTAAAAATTACTTTTATAAAATTGTTACACCTGAAAAATGAAATCTTACATTTATATATTATCTAATATATATTCATAATAAAATTTGCAATTTTTTCAATAAAAAGATTTACATTGTCTCAGTCTCTTAGGAACATTTATACTCTGTCCTAGAAGGTTAATATGACTCAGAATTTATTTGGTATATGTGGGTTATGACTATCAAATTTTTTAATTTGTATCTTATTTTTGGTAGTTATCTCCATTAGTTTGTTTTCTGTGTAATCTGTGTTTTGTTTTATCATTTTTAATTTTATTATCAGGAATGGCTCTATTTATTTCCATTATCCTGGTCTCCATGGAATGTCCTATTTGTTTTTATTTTAATTATGCCATATTTTTCTGTGGCATAATTTATGATATTATTTATAATATCTTTTTCACCTGTTAATGGTTTTCATTCCAGTTCATTTCATATATATATATGTTTACTATTTGTGTTTCAATGTAAAAGTTAGATTTATAACAATAAACTGATTATTCCTTTCAGTTGTATTTTTCCCTTCTTTTGTAGTATAAGGTCATACCAAGCATAATTCTGTTAAACCAATATCTCAGGTCACCAGAAAAAGAGCAGCTTACACACAGTCATTGCATGTGACAGCAGTTTGCTCACACAGAGAAGAGACAGAGCCGGCTCATCATCAGGAGTGGGCACCCGTCCCCTCAGGCAGTGGTTTCACTCTGGGACCAGGGCAGGGATGGTGGTTTGCACACATCCCTTCTTTGTGCTGCAGTTGAAGAACACTGTACGCTCCTCACTAGCAAAGATAAGGAAACAGGGCTGTTCTATGAGCTGAAATCTCCTGGGAGGAAGTGAGTCGGTTTTGTTGTTGTTTTGTATGTTCCATGTAATGTGCATAACAATCGGTTTGGGGAATGTTAGCATGTGTTCAGCAGAAGGAGAGAGTGTGTTGTAGGACACCAGCTGCTAAAGGATGGTTTTTGGTCCAGAAGCCCTGGGAAAGTAGTCAACCTGCAAGATCCTCAAGTTCAAGAAGCCAGGCTCCCACATCTGGTCCTAAAAACATCTGGGTCTATTATGAACTCCGATAAAAACAGTGCAGAACTTAGACTGCCTGCTTCCTCAGTTTCCAATTCTACTTTCCCATCCCTTGTCCTTTGCTTAATCTCTTCACTTTTCCATATGCTACAACTATACAATAATGTATGGCTAGTGCTCTTGTTTTAAGAGTGATTTAGTGCAATTAAACAAATAATATATTGATTATAGACTTTACTGATACAATTGATAATACTTTTCATAATTTCAAGGTTCTGACTTATATCAAAAGCTCTTTTCCTTTTCAATATTTTAAAGAATTTTTTTGAAATGTTGTTGTGCCTACAAGGTTTCCATCAATTTCTGACTATGTATGAACAAATATATCTGTCATTTATTTTTAACTTGTTTTTCTCATGGTATATATATATATATATATATATATATATATATATATATATATATATATATATATATGCAAAAATATTTTCAACATACTTTTCATGCATAATTCAGTGGCATGAGATTTTTCATTGTTTCATCGATTACAAACATCTATTTATTTCCTGTCACACTTAACAGAAATTGAGAAAAGAACTCCGACTTAACCTTTCCACACTTTAACATGGAATAAATCACTCTATAAATTTCTTGTTTTGATTTAAGTACTTTTCCTCTTCCTCTGTAAAGAAAGCAGCCTAAACTCTGTTCAATGTCCCATTGTCTTCCAGCCAGATTTTTGAAAATCAGTATTTTATTGTGGCATATCTCTCAATCTCAATATCTATATAAATATCTATAGATCACACTTCCCGTCACTGGAACCAAGTCAGAGTGCTTGCAACTCGTAGCACTCTCCATGTCCAAAGCTTTTCACGGTGAGGGAGCGTCAGTGGGAGTCCAGACAGAAAACTAACCTCAGGGAGAAAGCTGACCTGCAGGCTTGCTAAGGACCCACCAGCTCTGGACCACGAGAAAAAAGAAGTGAGAACAGGAGACTGGATAAGGATTTTAGTGCCTGGTCATCTAGAACTGCTGTGCTGACCACTATGGTAGCTCTACTGCGCATGGCAGGAAACCTGCTGAGACAACTCCAGGTAACACTCCTGACCAATAGTCTGATAGCTTATGACCGGAGAAAATGTTGCTGTGTGACCCACAGAAGTTGGAAGGCAGTGTGAGCCCAGAAAACTCCTTCTGTATGTGATGGGATGCTGTCAACAGGGGCTCTCTGAATACACTGAGCCCATCACCCACACCTGGTACTAATTCATGGAAGGAAAAATGAGCATCTTAATATTTCTGAAGTCACTTTAGCCTCACAAATAACCCTGCTGGTAGGAAACCTTTTTATTCCAACACTAAATCTAGACAATAGCATTCAAGTATCTTTTACCCATTCTCACAAATTCTGAAATGTCCTAGGGGAAAGGATGATTTGAGATGACATATACTTATTTCCCAATGTGTTCACATGTATGGAAAGATTCTTGTAGTGTTGGTCTTGATTCCACAATGTGTGAGGATAGAGTGTCTTTAATGCCACTAGATTATCCGAGTTCTTCTGATGGTAATGGATATAAAGCTACATGAAACATAAAATATGAACAGATGTTTGTATGATTGGTAGAGTGAAGACCTCAGAGAGGGACTGTGTGCTCCAATGACACTATCAGCATCGCTTTTCTAGTGTGAGTCCCAGAACATGGACTCCATTTATCCCTTTTCATTTTTACATACAAATGCACCTCCCAAATGCAAATACCTAATATGCAGTCACATGAAACCACAGCACGCATGTAGTTAAATTCAGAACCCTTCTCACCCTGGATAGTATTTTATGCATGTTGTAAAACTTATCCACGTGAACATGAATTGTGTGTGGGTTTTGATCTTTCTGGTGGCAACTCTGGGAGGTGAGTGCTTCAGGGATTCACACATGAAGTCTGGGGATGCAGCATCTGAGCACATGACTCACTGTTTCTCTTTATCCCAGGTGCCCTGGCCCAGGCGCAGCTACATGAGTCATGCCCTGCACTGGTGAAGCCCTCACAGACCCAGTCTCTCACCTGTGCTCTATCTTCTCTTTACCTAGCTATGATGTGCACTAGATTCACCATGCTCCAGGAAAGGGCCTGGGATGGGTTGGGGTAATAACTTATGACGGGAAAGCATTCTATAATCCATCTCTCCAGTCCCAAGTCAGCATCACCAAGGACACATCCAAGAGCCAAGTTTATTTAAAACTGAGCTCTGTGAATCCTGAGCACACAGCCGTGTACTGTGCTAGAGACACAGTGATGAGAAGTCAGTGTGAGCCCAGACACAAACCTCCCTGCAGCAGGCCATGGTTTCAGCAGATTCCAGGGAATGGAGTTAGCGATACTTTCCTCTCAGAAGCTGTGGTTTCCCCATCTTGTCAGCACCTCTCGAGGGAGCACCCAGAGAAGCTTCATGCATCTGAACATGCCTTCTTTTCATTGGAATGGGCTTCGTCTATCCTTCACCATCTATACAAAGTCAGACGTCAAAGTAATATGCCTTTATGAGATCTCAGCTTATGAATTCAGGTACTACCTAGTGTCGTTTGTTGTCAAAGTTACAGATATTGTAAAAAGCAAACTCACTGCAATTGTGTTGATTCCAATTTATAGTGATGCACCTGTGGATTTCTGAGATTGTAATTATTTATGGGAGTAGAAATCTCCGTCTTTCTTCCTTGAAGCGGCTGGTGTTTTCAAAATGCTGACATGCAGATTTCAGCCCAAAGATTGAATCACTAGGCTCATTATAAAATATTAATTCTGGGGAAAATTTGCCATATGAGTCCCATGTTTTCTCCAAGCTATTAGATGGATGGTCAATTTTTTCATTCCGGCGAATGTTCACAATGCATGTTTACTTAATAATCTTAACTTAGAATGACCTGGATAATATTGTATATGCTGATATTGTAGGATCAACTCACAGAGATCATGTGTACAACAGAAGAGCACTAGCCTCACAGTCATTGCCCTGGTTGGACTCATCGTTGCAGCCTTTGTGACAATCCACCTTGAAAGTCTCTCTCCTTTATTGACAGTCTACTTTACCAAACACAAGACCATTCTCCAGGTTCTTGTTCCTCCTAAGAACATGCTCAAATACATGGGAAGCATCCACAATGTGCTTATTCCAAGATAGAAGTGCTAGTTCTTCAGGAAGTCTATGATACTCATATATTTAACACTATTCTCTAACACTGTAATCCACATGCATCCATTTTCTTTGATGTTTCTTACAGGGTTTTTGTCCAGTATTGGAGTCACTCTTAGTCTTCACAACTATGGCAGGTCTTTCTGGCACTGCACAGATAGTGTCCAGGGCTGCTACTAAAATTACACAGTGCATAGGACAGCACCACACAATACATTCTCAAAAAGAAAAAAAAAAGCAATACTGCAGACATCAAAGAACTCTATACAATGTCTCAAAACTAGCCAACATGAAGATAAATGCTCACCTGCAGAAATTAAACGTTGATGCATGTAAATTATACTTAGGCGAACCTAGACTACAAAAGCATGTGACACAATGATTATATGCTCAACTTCTAGCCAAAAGGATGGCAGTTCAAAACCACCCAGTGACTCCGTTGGTTAAAGACCTGAATACAGTATGATAGAAAAGAAAATCCTATTCAGACAGTCTTCTCTTGCACACAGTGGTCCTGTGAGTCTCTAACAACCATCCTGGCAATAAACAACCTTGGATGCTTAAAGTTCTATAGATATGTAGAGAACACATTTGTTACCAATAATTAACCAAGACACAGTGAACTTCAAGATAAGAACAATTATAAAGACAGTGTATTCTGTTACATATTTCCTTTTGCTAGAGGTGTTTCCCCATATAAAATATACACCCTTTCCCCCAGCACTGTTATTCAGCCTGGGAAGAATATTGTATTGTTAAATTGTATTTTTGATGATGTTCAAGTGCCACAGGGAGTTCCAATTCTCAGTGAAACAATGTACAACAGAACTAAATAATACTTTATTCAGCACTGTAATCACAATGAATATTTTTGAATCCATTGTTACAGCCACTCTGTCGATCCATCGCATGATGTGCCTTCTTCTTCACTGATCCCCTGCTTTATCATGGATGATGTCTTTCTCAACGGACTGGTGTCATGATAGGCTGTCCAAAGTACATGGAGAAAAGTCTCAGCATCCTTCATTCTAAGGCACTCCCTGGCTGTGTTTCCCTCATAACAGATCTGCTTGTTATATTGAAAGCTCATTCCATGGTGCCTTCAACATTCTTTCCCAAAAGGTATGTGGACGACCACTCATGCAAGGAAGATCATGCTCAAATAATTCTCGATTGTTCTAAGAAAGAAATTTCATCTCTGTCTTTTCAAAAAATGTTGTTGGGTTTTTTATGTATGTGTGTGTGTTTCCTACTCTTTATTTTTATTTCTCACCTTATCTTATTACTTTTCTTTCTGTTCAATTGGTGGATTTTTTTGTTTTGTATATTTTTGCAAAATTGGGAAATATGGTTACATGATTATGGGGGGAAATAAATTATGTAAAATTGATAGGAGTAAAGATTGTGCAAATCTTCTTGATATGGTTGAATTATGTATTTGTATATATGTGGAGTGTCAATAAAAGTGTTTTCTATCTGTTTGTATGGTTGTTTGTTTTTTGAAGAGAAGTGGGTTCTCAGAAGTGTTTATCATTTTACTTTCCATTGTAACCCAACTGCCCGTTTTTGTCCTCCCTGGTCCTAAGGGTAGGAATGAGCTGCCCACAGAGAAAGTGGATATTCCAAGGAAAATGCCATCTCCAGGAATTTCCTTCATTGTGGCTCACACTTCAGGCCCACCTTGTGCATTTCTACCAACCTACCAATGGTTTTCAAGGAGGGCTTGTTTTTCTTCAGACAGAACAAATGATGAAGGGTAGATTTTGAATTGCTGAACATGGATCATAAAAATCCCCTCTAGGGGCCATTGCTCAGCTGCCTTTACTCAGAGTCATCTCTTTTGCTTCCACAAACACAGCACACAGGAATCACCTGCAGTAAATATGCAGCAGATCTCCACATCACACGAGAAGATCAGTCTTCTTAGGCCTTCATCCTTCCCATGTTGAACAGAGCGGACATCCTTCTGGATTCTTCTTGGTGTCATGGATATCCTACCCTGTGAGCACCTTCAATGTCAGAAACACTGCTTTTCAGCTTAGAACTGTTTTAAATTAGAATTTTCCCCTTATTTGTTGATGCAATGGTGCAGGTGTATTGTTACAGACCAGTCATGGGTTGGGAAAGCTTTCTCAGAGTGCTATGTCTAACTTCCAGGTCTGCAGATATTAAGTCTTCACATATTGATGCATTGCAACCATGATAGCTCGACCAGTTGTGTGTGTTTTAACTGAGCAATCCAAAACCTGAGGACACTGGCATACATAATGTAGGGAAAATACCAATAGACACAGTGAAGGCTAATTGGTCAAAGATCTCAAGTGTCAGAACACTAAGTGGGCAGCAGAGGGAGCTCATGGTACATGGAACACTGCCTTTGCCACACCAGCAGGTGCAGGGGATGCCAAGTGTTTGTTTCCTCTTATGTCTGGAGTTTTCCAATTCACCTAACTTGAAAACCTCTTCAGGGATATTTTAGTAACTACAGTTCTCATGTCTCTTATTTTCCTGAAGGGAGGATCCTAAAAATTAAAAGCCCTGGTTCTTCCTGAAAAGACAGGGAAGAATCAAATCACAGTTGGGATAAGTTGAAATCAATTCCACAGGACCAGTGGCCTCTCTGTGGCATTAAATTATGACCTCTGTGGGCTTCTTTTTTTGGCTTCTTGTTTAATCACTTTATAGAAAAGTATGAGAGATGTACAAAAATGAATCTCTGCTTATTCTTATACTTGAAAAGACAATCTAAGAGCTTTCTTGCTAAAGTCCCTCCACTAACTGAATAACAGAGAGCTCCTTGGAAAAGGAAGAGGTTCAATACCCCAAAAAACAAAACACCTGTAGAACCTTACATCAGAGACAAGTATGATTTTGCTTCTGTTATGAACCAAGTAGCCCCTTGTGAAAAGGGTTAATGACCCACAGGCTGAGAACCTCCTTACTTAGTAAAGAGACAATAAACCCACATTTTCTCCAAAAACCACGCTGAAAACAAAATCAACCTTAAAGCCCTATACAATACTGCCAACTTAAAGATTTGAGCGTCAGAAAACCTCTGTGGGCTTCTTTCAACACATTCAGTTTCGCTCCATCCTTAATCTTTTTTTCCAAATGAGAGTAGGTTGAAACTGTGTGTGTGCATCCCAGCCCAAATATCTCTTGTGAAGAAAAAACAAAACAAACCCGACTTTACCATTTCTGAAGTAATTGATGGTTGTACATTATTTTGAAACTTGGAGAAACTGACATTTTGAGATTCTTAATAAAGCATCCAACTGTCTCATAGTTGTTACAAAGCATATTATGGGGCCGGCCCCAATCCCAACTACGTGGACTCTTCGGCCTCCCTGCCCCTCCCAGAAGAAGGCACTTCAGAAGACAGCACAGAAGCTAAAGCGTGGGGAGAAGGGCACTTCTTCTCAAAGTACACAGGACAAACGAAAAGGCGAAGAGAGTGAGTGGAACACATCCTGTCCACTAAGCCCCCAGGACGATATTTCTGCTCAGAGCAGCCAATGCACAGAGAGAACCATAGGGCCGTCCGACCACAAGACACAATGTCGCTCATTGAACCATAGCGCTATGGGGGACAACACTGGAGACTCAGTGCAGGAATTGTGTCCAATCTGACCCCAAAACACTGGGAGAAACACTAAGGACATGCAATAGCAAGGGGAGCAAAGCAATGAAGTCCCTGGGGAATACCAAAATTAGACTCCACTGGAAAACATTCGTAAAGGTCAAAAAACAGACCTGGAACTACTAATGGGCTTTTCATTTTTTTGTCATTGGCTTTCTTTTTTGTTTTTGTCATTTTTGTTTGTTAGTTTGGTTGGTTGGTTTTGTCTTCCTTTGTGTTTTGTTTGACTTTGCTTACTTTTGCACTTATCAATGTCTCTGCATGTCTATTTAGGTAAGAGGCGGGGTAAACAATTCAGAGAAGAAAACAACGGGAAAGATGGTTCCGAGGAACACAGGAGAAGGGGAGGTGGGAGAAAAGAAGTGGGAGGGAGTTGGTTCACCAACACAGGGACAAAGGAACCAATGAATGAAAATAGATGGAGAGAAGGCATAGAATGCCTAGTGGGGCTTAATCAAGGGCAATTTATGAACAAAGAATTACTGAAACCCAAATGAAGCCCAAACATGGTAGTGGGACAAGAGGAAAGTAAAACAAAATAGAGGAAACAACTAGGAGGCAAAGGGCATGTATAGAGGTCTAAATATAGGTATGTACATATGTAAATATATATTTATGTAATGATAGGAAAATACTTCTATGTACTTATATTTTTATGTTAGGTATTAAGGTTGCAGATGGACATTGAGCCTCTGTTCAAGTACTTCCCAAACGCAAGAACACTTTGTTCTAATAACCTGGCATTCTGTGATGCTCACCTTCCAACACGATGGTGGAAGACAAACTGGGTGCATAAGTAAATGTGGTGAAGAAAGCTGATGGTGCCCGGTTATCGAAGTATATAGCGTCTGGAGTCTTAAAGGCTTGACGATGAACAAGCAACCATCTAACTGAGAAGCAACAAAGCCCAAATGGAAGAAGCACACCAGTCTCTGTGATCATAAGGTGTCGATGGGATCAGGTACCAGGCCTCAAAGACCCAGAACAAAAAAAAATCATATCAATATTAATGAAGGAGAGTGTGGAGTGGAGACCCAAAGCCCATCTGTAGACAATTGTAAATCCTCTTACAGAAGAGTCACAAGGAAGAGACAAGCCAGTCAGGATACACCATAGCACTGATGAAACATATATCTTTCCTCTAGTTCTTTAATGCTTCCCTGCCCCCTCTGACTATCATGACCTTAATTCTACCTTACAAATATGATTAGACCAGAACATGGACACTGCTACAGTTAAGAGGTCGCAACACAGAGAATCCAGGGCAGATAAACCTCTCAGGACCAATAATGAGAATAGAGATAGCAGGAAGGTGATGGGAAGGTGGGGGGAGAAAAGGGAGATTGATCACAAGGATCAACATATAACCCCCTCCAAGGGTGATGAACAACAAAACGTGGGTGAAGGGAGACAGCAGACAGTGTATTATATTAAAATAATGATTTATAATTTATCAAGGGTTCATGATGGAGGGAGGGAGGGAAGGAGGGAGAGAGGGAGGAATGGAGGGAAAAGTGAGGAGCTGATATCAAGGACTGAAGTAGAAAGAAAATGCTTCGAACGTGATGATGGCAGCATATGTACAGATGTGCTTGACATATGGATGAATGTATGGATTGTGATAAGAGCTGTAACTGTCCCCAATACAATTATTTAATAAAAAAAGAAAGCATATAGTATTGTGAAGCATAATACCTAGATTTGAAGAGCACAATCAACTCCTCAAACATGGGAGACTTCCTTCAAGTTTTGGGAATATGCCCTGGAAACATCACAATGTGTTATGTAAACTCACATCAGCATTGGTTTCTCTGGAGGATGCAGAGATTTTCAGCATCTATATAACTTCTAAGTTTAACTCAGTGCCTTAAATTCTTGGTTTGCAAAGGCCTTGTGAAGGGAAGGTAACTTGATACAAGGCAAGACATACCTGCAGGGAATTAGCGAAACTCGGGAGCCACTGTCATATCCAGCTCAAGAGAACAGGACCAGAGGGGGCTGCGGAGGGTTTTCCTTTTAACATATGAATTTCCTTTTCCAAAAGATAATTTAAAACAGAATTACACAAGGAAAGCTTGTGTCAGATTTCTACGGGGAATATTTAGCTACATCAATAAAAGAATGAGCACCACACTTAAAGGGGTAGGGATGAGGGGGTACATTTCTAGGAAGCGTCTCTAACTATGGGTTGACATTTCCATTAAGTCAATTATTTCTCATAACAACCCTATAGGACAAAATAGGACTGCCCTTGTAGGCTTCTGATTCTGTAAACCTTCATGTGTGTGGGGAGCATTCTTTCTCTTGCAGAGCCATTGGTGATTTAGAATGACTGATCTTGCATTTAGCAGCCCACTGTGTAATGAAACCGACACACAGGGCTCTCCAAGATATCCAGAACATTCTTATCTTCTCTTGGAGTGAGTCTCTTAGAAGTCATTCAACATCACTTATGCTTATATAGGCAGAAGGTATGCAAATAGACCCCTCTCTTGCTGATGAAAAGCATCTAAGTCCCAATTCTGAAGCTTTTGGAGAAGTGCCCCAGTTCTGGAATTCCCAGGTATCCCCATTCAGGACAGAATACATCAAGTAACCATGGAATCTGTATTGAGCTCAATTTTCCTTTTTGGAATTTCGAAAGGTGCTTTGATGGAGAGAATGTGTGTATGAGGGGGCATGAGTGAGAGGCAGTAAATATGTTATGATTTTCATGATCAGGATGTCTGTGTGTTTGCAGGTGTCCAGTGTGAGGTGGAGCTATGGACTCTGAGGGAGACTTGAGGCAGCCTGAGGCTTCTCTGAGACTCTCCCCTGCAGTCTCTGCATTCAGTGTCTGTATTTATAATATTCACTGTATCTTCCTAGCTCCAGCGAAGGGGTGGCAGTGGGTTTCATACATTAATACTGTTGGTAAAACATACCACACAGACTCTCCTAAGGGCCAATTCACCATCTCCCGAGACAATGATGAGAACATACTATAACTTCAAATGGAAAATCTGAAAATCGAGGACACAGCTGTTTATTTCTGTGCAAAAGATGCACCATGTTGAAGTTACATAATCTAGTGTAAATTTGGGCGTTGAGAGGATAAAGAGGGAAGAGGTGGAGTCTAGTTTGTCAATTGGATCCTAGCCAATGAGGCCTCTGTGTGTGCATGGCCTTCTCATGAGAATTCTGGGAAATCCAGCACTACTTCTTGGAGTTGGAAGACTCTCTAATCCCTGGGAGACACCCTACTTACTGACAAGAGTGACTCCCTGTGGGACATCCCTGAGTAGAAGACACATGGCCCTACACTGATGCAGTCCAGGGTGCTCGAGAAGCCATGTAGAGACTCCTGTCAGCGCTGAGAAGCTTACAATGCCACTGGATCCAAAGACTTTCTACCCACTGGCCTGTGGTCATTTTCCATTCGGCATCGTTGCATGTATTTCATAAGTCTGAAGAGGACTTTATAGATTGGTATCAGACATATGGGCCAATACTGGACTTATGGACTTGGACCTGACTGGGTTGAGATGCTTTCTTAATGTACAATTGCCCTTTATATAAAAATCTCTCTTATACACATGTGTCTATGGATTTGTTTCTCTAGTCTATCCAGATCAACACACACAGTGATGGGAAGTCAGAATTAACCCAGACACAAACGTCCCCTAGTAGAAGAGGTCTCTTAGTGGTCACAGCACAGAACTCAAACTCAGGAGCAGGTGCAGATGGAGCTTCACCACTGGCTTCCTGTTGTGTCTGGGGATTCTTCCCCCTCTCAGTATCCCTCAGGGAATCGGTGCATCTCCTCACTTTTTTGTGAAACACTCACCCAATCTCCCCGTGATGAGAGGATGCTTTTGAATTTAGCTTCTGTTCTGTTTTGCCCTTTAATTCCCCCCAAATATCCCATATTAATTGGTAATTCCTACATCTAAGATGAATTCTCTTCACATCATCTGCTTCCTCAAACACTTTACCCCTTGCTTTCCATATCTCTCCTGTGTTCCCTCCTTCCTCGGGACAACAGTCCCTGCTGTGCAGAGGATCTCACTTTGCGTGTATGTGTTTGTGTATATATATATATATATATATTTATATTCAGACAAAATATTATAAGAACTTATCACCAGCAGTCCAATCCTAGATTAAGTCACCTGTCTCCTTTCATCCAGAGGTTTTCTTCTCTGAGTTCATTCATTTTATTAATTCACAGCTCCTGTCTGCCCTTGTCAACCACAGACTAATTTGAGAGTCAGTTTTTCTCTCCAAATTCTGTGTGTTTGTTAGTAGTTGTGAATATTGATAGAAGAGTGGGAAAAGAGAGACAAGACACCTTTTATGCTTAGTCTCAACGTGCCTCCACAGAACTCACCTTCCTTCCTGCGCTGTGTCCCCCATTTCTGGGCTCTACATGTCCTATTCTGTTCAGGTCACCCACAGGTTTCCTACAAGTTATGTGGATGGCTGTGCCTCCAAATATTATTATTGACATCAGAATATTCTTCTCTAGAGACATGCGCAAGGATTGATTTTCCCTCAATTAGCATTACGATTGCTGTAGTTATAATCGCATATTTCTGAGTCAGACACACAGAAGGAAAGGCAGTGGGAACTCAGACACAAACACCCATGCAAGGACCGGGCAGGGCTCAGGCATCACTCAACATCCACAGATAACCGGAACCTTAGGGGAAATGTTCGGAGAAGCCTAAGAAGGATTAGTTAAATTAGGTAACTATTTCCTCTCCCTGCAGAGAAAATGTCTCTGCCACAGACCTCCACATTCTTGTAGCTCAGTGTGTGTATGTTCTTGTATGTACTTTGTCTGTGTTCTTGTGTGTGCTAATAATACACATGAACTACTCTTTGCCTTAATATGTTATACTATGTGACAAAACTTGTAGTCTGGTCTGCATTTATTTTATTATTATGATTCTAGTATATATTAGTGTGTGTCCTTGTATTTTTCTTTGAGATGTAAATGCATGTATATTTATTAATCTGAGTGAGAATTGTATGAAGGTTTCTTAGTTCTAGTAGATGTGCTAATTTGTTCAGAGTATGCATATGTATATTTATATGACTGTCACAATACAAATGTCATTATGTGAGTTTCCTGCTGGTATGTGTTCACATTTCACATGTCTGTGATTATGTATTTGATAATATGTATGCATTAATATGTGTATACTTTGCTACAGGTATTTTATCCACTCAAACAGGAAGATTCGGGAAAATACAGATAGGTGCAGGGGCTACAAATTTAGGATCAATTATAAGAACAATTGTGAGACTGCCTCAGGATGGGGTGGTGTTTCATTCTGTTGTTGTACTTAGGATCTCTCAAAGTCAGAACTGACTCATCAGCTAACATCAGTATTTTACCCTATGTGTTCCCTGGGGACATTAATAAAGAAAGGTCCTTAGTGTTCTACAATTGATTTTACATTTCAGAATGGAAATCTGTGGCTTCAATAATCTGTTTAGTAGCTCTGTGTTCAAGCTCTATTTTTTTATGATCACACTGGGAATTGACACATGTAATGCAGTTAATCCTCGCTGTGTGTGCACACCTGTGTGCCCCACACAATTGAACACAGAGTCCTCATCTCTGTTTGACCACTCTACACACTCTCTCCCAATCCTGATTCCCAGGGAGATCAGCTAGGTATTCATTTGGTACGAACATTAAGCAAACTGAAAGTAGGGTGGTCTCGCCATAACAGATTTTCTAAGAAGTAGAACCCAGCCCATATATGGATGACATGGATGAGCACTACCCAGGAAACCCCGTGAGTATCTCCTCTGATGCTCCATTTGTTGACTTTTGAGCAAAAAAGAGAATGTAAATGAGGATAGAAACAGCAACTAAACCACTATTTTGTTGTAACTGAAGTGTGTGTGCTGGCGATGTTGACAGTACTATCAAGTCAAGTATGACAGACTATGTCCATGGAAACTACAAACACTAATGACCAAATTGCCGTGACCTCAGACGCATTATCAGCAACATGCCACCAGTTGTGTATGTCATTCTAGATAACCTGTTCCCAGGTGACAGCAGGATTGAGTCCTTTTTTTGATATCAGTCAACTATTTCTGAAAACAATCACCTCAGATTCCACTGAATGAAAGTAGAAAAACATGAGTCTGCCATATAATAGGTCAGTAGGGGAAAAATCATGAATAAAGGCATGCAAATAAATGAATAGCAGGAATACAATAAGTAATTCATTTAAAGGAAAACTATTCAGGAAGATGAAGGAAAGTGATAAATATCTAGTTTTCCTGACCATAACAAAAGAAGGAGAACCGGAATCTCATGATCAGAAACCAGAGGAGATAAAATGTTGTCTGTTTTCTGGACATTTTTTATGAACAACTGCATGTCCACAGTTTAAAAATATCACTGAAAAATGGAAATTCCTTGGAAGGCAAGAAAACCAATAATATTCCCACACAAGAAGTAGATAATACAGGCGTCCACTGTCATCATGTGTATTCACACCTTAAGAGGGATGAGGGATACTGCATTGTGAGCTGCAATATCACAAAGGTTGTTATGTATGTAATGTCAAGTTTATAAGTTGAAAACTGCTTTTAAAAATATTGATAATATATAACAAATAAAGCAATGTTCAATACAGAACCTGTTTAAGAGCTTTGTTTTCGTTTGAAAGCGCTTGTCTTTCTCTGAGTCTGAGGGAGAACTCTGGCCCAAGATCTCTAGTCATCAGCTTCTTGATATCAAGGGACATGCAAATGCAGCTCTACCTGCTGATAAACCAGCCACAGTCCCTGATGTGGGAGATCTCAGAGGACGGTTCCAGTCTCTGAGGTCTCTGCTGTTTCCATTTGTGCCCAGGAGCTAGTCCACAGTACACATCATGAATTTTGTACCAACCTTGGCTTTCATTTTGGCTATTTTACATGGTAATTGTTGTAGACCCTACTGTGTGTGTGTGTGTAATTGTAAGTGCCTTTGTTTACGTGTGTGTTGTCTTATCACAGTGCCTCTGTATTTGCAGGTGTCCAGTGTGAGGTGCAGCTGGTGGAGTCTGGGGGTGATCTGAGAAAGCCTGGGGAGTCTCTGAGACTCTCCTGTGCTGCCTCTGGATTCACCTTCAGTAGCTACTGGATGAGCTGGGTCTGCCAGGCTCCAGGGAGGTGCCTACAGTGGGTGGCACGCATAAGATATGATGGCAGTAGTACATACTACACTGACTCCGTAAAGGGCCGATTCACCATCTCCAGAAACAACTCCAAGAACACACTCTATCTTCAAATGGACAGCCTGAAAGCCGAGGACACGGCCACATATTACTGTGCAAGACACACAGTGAGGGGGAGTCAGTGAGAGCCCAGACAAAAACCTCCCCTGCACGGAGAAGACTGGTCTCCAGGGGATGCTCAGGACCCACAGAGCACAGGACTCAGAGCCAGTGCAGGTGCACCTGGAGCTTCGAGGTTGGTTTCCTGTGGGGATCTGCGGATTCTTCAAAATCTCACTATTACCCTAGGGAATCACTCTAACTTAAAAATAATAATTCTGTGCCTACATTTGATATCTGTGAATAGCAACAAACAGCCAATAGCAGCAAACCGCCTATGCCTTAAGGACAGGAAATGTCTGTCAGAGGTCCCTGCATCAGAGTTCTGATGACACTCAGTAAACACTCTCTGATCAGACTCACGGTGAAGATAAAGGTACCTAGCAAGTATTGGACGACTGCCTGAAAGTTTGACAGTACATTCTTCCATCACACTTTGTGAGGACAATCATTTGGTCAAAATCTAGTTGGTTAGCCTATTTTACTGAATTGCTTCTTCAAATGACTCATATTTTTTCGTTTTGTAGTTTTTCCTAACCACGGTGGCCTAGTATTTTTGTCTCTTCTGTAATCCCATCTGCAAACCCATAAACTCACCAATTGTCTGTCATTATCTTGGTGATAATATTTTATATCTGTCTGTCCTCCAGAACCTTTAGACCATGATGGTCAAGACAGACACTAACTTGTCTGTGCAAATTCAGGATTCAGGGAGATCTCTGTGGCCGAATGGTATCATTCAGTTCTTCATGTCACATGTTGTGTCTTCACCGTCATAGTCCCACAGACTGTGAACCCACTGTTTCTGCTTTCACCCAGAGGTTCCACATTTATCCTGTTAATCTTCTCATCCTACTTCTGGTGGCTTTGCCACTAATTTATTGTATGATATCAATAACATTTCCATTACATAGTGGCACATGACCACAGGTGGGGAATTTCAGGTATTTCGGTTTAAGATTCCATACAAGATTGAAGATTAGGTGTGAATAACATGATTAATGACGGCTTTTTGGATATGAAATAACTTCCTGTGTCAATGGTAAACTGATTGAGGGTGACATATTCTCTTTCAACACTAAAATGACTCTTGTGTAAACATAGTAGCGTAGTTATCAAGAAAAGCTCTTCTTTTGTAGTGATTCTCAAAAGCCATTCCTATTGGAAAACTCATAATAGTTCTTAAATTATCAAGGGTTTGGGAGGGAGGGTGGATGGGAAAGGGAGAGGAAAATATGAGGATCTGATATCAAAGGCCTAAGTTTAAAGAAAATGCTTTGAGAATGATGATGGCAACAAATGTACAAATATGCTCGACACAATGGATGAATGTATGGATTGTGATAAGAGTTGAAGAGTTGTATGACCCCCCCAAAAAAATTATATATGCCATTCCTATTTACAGAAAATATTGATGGGAGCCTTTTAGGACTGAATTCAATGAGATTTCTAGATTTAGCTGATCTCCAAACTTTTGAATAACTAATAATATTACCATAATCTAATGCGGAAAAGAAAATATGTATCTGATAATTTAAGTGTCCTAAGATTTGCTGTGTTTTATACATATATAATTCTCTGAGTGTAGAGGATCACTGCCTTTATTACCAAACTCATTCTCAATCCTAAGCCATGTCTACCTCCTCAACCATCTTCCTCATCACTTTCTGTGGCCTGGGAAAACTGGACCTTGGGCTTCGTGAGTGGAGAAGTCATAGACAGACCCGTGTTCTCTGAGGAAACAGTCAACATTCTCATTCCAGACGAACTCATTATAAAAGTACCATCACATGTAAATCTCCACATAGTCCATCAGATAGAGTCTCATAATATATTGTTTAGTTTATGTCGTACTCACTCTGAATAATACACCTAGGAATCACAGACTTTGTTCCCAAGAATATTTCGGTTTCTTCCTTTTCTTGGGGGAAGTTCTCAGAGGTGAGTCGCTCAGGGATTGAAACATGAATGTTTGGGAATGTTTTATCTACACACCTGGCTCATTGTCTACCAGTGCAGGTACAAGAGTTGAACCAGGACTTGTAAAATTCACAGACATTGAGACTCACCTGCTCTGTCTCTAGGTTCTTTGAAATCAGCTGTGGGTTGGTATGCTACGGAGTGGTGAGAGCACAGATTATAATCTAACTCTGTTGTCTTGAGTACAATGTCACCAGTGACCCCTTTCATTGTCAAATTCATTTATCGCCTACCTCCATTGCTGCCCAGGCCATTACCATGTACGTATCACAGTAAAGAGAAGTGGGGAGGAGTCAGTGTGATTCCAGGAGTGGAGTTGAAGAAAGGGGTCTGAGCTGCACTGAGCTCCATTTTCTACTTTTCTGTGTGTTCTTTGTTTTCCTTAAACATGGTTTACATTGTTTTCTAGAACTGTTCCTTATTTTTCTATTATAATTGTTTCGAAAAATAAATGTTCATTTTATGTTTTTCTTTTTAATAGGTCACCTTCTTTGTGACCTTCCTTGTAATACTATTTATAACACATTTATTGACATTTTCCTTTAGATCTCTTAATATAATCATCACATTTAGTTTGAGTTTCATAAGTAAGTTTCTAGTATCCATCTCTGTGTCAAATGTGAATCTCTTTTCGATGTTGTTATTAATTATGTCTCTTTTCTCACTCTTTTGTGCTACCCATCACTTTTATTGGCTAGATGGATATGTTCAATAGGACCATCCATATCAGCATATTGTGTATATATGATGTTTTCCCTTGTGGAGTGATGATGACCTAACTCCTGCTAGATTTTTGTCATCAAGGTTTATGAAAATATAGACAGTGCCACTGGATCCAAAGACTTTCTCCCCAAAGGCCTGTGATCATCCTGCATTCAGCATCAGTGCATGTGGTTCCTGAGTCTGAACAAGTTTTCATAGATTGGTTTCGGACTTATGGGCTTGGACTGGACTGGGTTGGGATGCTTTCTTAATGTACATTACCCTTTATATAAAACTCTGTCTTACATATATGAGTTTCTATAGATTTTGGTTCTCTAGCCTACCTGGACTAATACACACCCCACTCCCCACCATACAGCTCTGGGAGAAGAACTTTGGTATACCACAATGTACATGTTTCCCATTCATCAATTTGTATGAATACAGAGTCATTATGGAGTCTGTGCTGATCAGAGGTTTTCAGGCAGCTATTTTAACAAGTAATAACATTGAGAGCAATTGTCTGTGAGTGGGTAAGAGTGGGAGACAGTGGGTATGTGTGATGCTTGTCATGTGCAGCATATACTGTCTCTGAAAGTATCAACTGTAATGTGCAATAGGTTGGGTCTGAAGGAGACTTGAGGGAGCATAAGTTGACTTTGAGATTCTACTGTGCAATCTCTAGCTTCACTTTTGCTAGTTCTTCCGTTTGTCAATTTAGTATCAGCCATGCTCCAGGCCTACAGTGGATGTTCTATATTAGTACTGTTGCTATCACATATTAAACAGAGTCTGTGAAGGCTGGTGTACCATCTGCAGAGACATTGCCAAGCACACCTGTATCAGCGAATGGACAGTCTGAAAGTCAATCACATGTCCATGTATTATGGTGGGGAAGACACACTGAGGGAAGTCATTGTGAGTACAGATACAAATCTCCCATGCAGGGAGGGAGCTGTGTTGCAAGGCTCTGTGAGGGCCTGAAGAGAAGGAAGGATTCTGACTCATGAGCATTTGGAGAGGGAGTTTCAAGTCTGGTTTCCTATTGTGATCCAGGGTTCTTCGTCTCAGTTTCCCACCAGGAATCTATATATTTTTTATGATTCAGTGCCTACCCTTTGTATCTGTCCATTCAAAATTTTGTTGTAAGAAGAGAAAACAATTACATAGAGGGAAAAATTCAACCAACCAAAATGAGCTTGGTCCTTATGGAATAGAAATGACTCTGCCAGGGTTTTCAGCATACACTTGGAGAAGGTCAGGGAATATCTTGCAGGCAGACTCAGTGGAGTGTCTGAGTAGTACTAAGTGTTCGGGACTCAACTAATGGCCGTAAAGTTGATGGTTTGAAACTTGGTGACATTTATTCAAGTATAATATATTGAAAAAAGTTGTTTTTTACCCAAACCAAAATTCTATTGACATCCATCACTTTCCACTTATACTGATCCCAAAGGACAGACTAGAGCTGCTCCTATAAGCTTTACAAGCCTGTACTTCCTTATGAGATGTTTCTACCACACATTACTCCCTCAGAGGAGCTGGTGGGTCAGAATGATTCACTTTTCATTCAACCACTGGGCAAGTTACCACTGTGCTTACCAGTGTTGGTAGTTCTAATTTATCAGAACTACTTTTTTTAAACATTACACTTCATCAAATAATCATCATCGTTTAGAATTATTTACTTCATAAAGTCTTGCTATTTTTCTTCCTGAATCTTCCTCCAGATCAGGGGCCAGCAAATTTCATTTTTGAAAAAGGCCTAAAAACCACAGTTTATGATTCCATTGGTCACCTAGTCTTGAAGACAATTACTCAACCCTACTGATTGAGTGTGAAAACAGCAGCCTGCAGTGGAGAAGGACATAGCTGTGTGCTAAGAGAATTTTATTCATAGACACTGGGCCATGAGCCTGTTAACAAAGCTCTACACTGAAGGTCTGTGTAAGTAACAGATGACCTTCTGTTTCTTTTCAAAAAACAGTCTTATTGGAATTTCATGAAGCACATATGATACAATTCAGTAATTCAATCATATCAAGAAGAGGCATACATGTCTGTCTCCTTTGCAGTAGGAGCAGCTCGCCTTCCACTGTACCTCATCCCCTAAACATTTTCGCCAGTCCAAATTCATCTCCACCCCTCCCCTAGTCAGGAGCACCTCCCAGCTGCTGAACCAACCACTGTCTGTGTTGGCACAGAAACAGCCCAGACACTGACAGATGAGCACTTCAGCAGCTTGGCAGTTCCACGTTACCCGACCTAACTGATCCCTAGTTGCAGCTTCCAAACCAGCACCATTTCAAGGGACATTGACACAGCAGACAAGTTCATTGGGGCCGGGGCTACCACAGTTGGAGTGGCGTCTCTGGAGGTGGCATTGGGACTGGGTTTGGGAACCTCATCTTGGTTATGCCAGGAACCCCTCTCTGAAGCAGCAGCTCTTCTCCTACACCATCCTGGCTTTACCTCCTCAGAGGCCATGGGGCTTTTCTGCCTGATGGTGGCCTTCCTCATGCTCCTTGCCATGTGAACGAGCCATCTTCATCCACCACAGTTCTCTGTCCCATGCCTGTCTGCCCAATATGTTCCTTTCCCTGCACCTCCCCAGGCAGCCTGGGAAAAATAATTTCCTCAGGGTTTGACAGAGGGAAAGCAAATAAATACTGTATTAATAAATGCTTCCTTTTTTAAAAAGTGGGGGGCATATAATAATCATCACAATTGATTCAAATTTTTTCTTCTTCTTTGTTCATATATTTATTTTGGCAAAATATACAAAACAAAACATTCTCCGATTCAACCACTATTATGCATATAATTGTCTTTGATTATACTCTTCATGTTTACAACCATTATTGATATCCTTTTCAAAATTATCCCACCACCATTAATATAAACTGAATTTCCCCTAAGCAACAACCAATTCTCCTTCACCTATGGTAACCATTGGTCAAGCTTTCTTTCTTTTTTTATGTAGTTTTAAAAAATATATGTATATAATATTCACATATCATATACTTGGGACAGAGTTAATTTTTGAAGTGATCTAAAATATATATGTACATTTACACATATATCATAACAAATTCTTATGTTCCCTCCCCCTCTCACATTCATTGTTTGTTCCCCAAATTTTCTCACCCTTCCTACTCCTCTGCTCCCCAAGGGCCCAACAGACCATTGCATCAGTTATTGTCTCTATGGATCCGTGCCTTCTGTGCTTTACAAATTTGGAAACCCAATAGAAACAATTAAAAACAAGATAAAACAACAAAAAGAAAATAATAATGATAGAAGGATAAAAATGAAAATATATAGTAAGAAAGGAAAGACCACCCTCAATATTTTAAAATTCAGCAAAAAAAATCTGTCATGAAACAAGTGAGAAATATTTGACCTTAGAGCAAATTCAGGTTGGATCGAGAGGTAGGTCGACTGACCAAGTATCATAGTATGTATGGTCCAATCCACCATGATCAAGGTAACAATCATCTCTGTCTGAGAGTAAAGCTTTTCAAGGGGATCTGCCAGAGATTTAATATGACTAGATATTCTTCAGATGGATTTCAAGTTCTCACTGTTCACCTACCCTTAGACAAATTGGATGTTCATAATTTGAGCTCTGAAGTTTTTTCCTTTATCACATTTGAATTTAATTGTCATTATCTTTGGATCACACATGCTGGTGTGCTTCTTCATTGTGGACTTCCTTGACAACTCACTTAGATGGCTGCTTGTTTGAAGACAAGCATTTAAGACCCCAGATAATTGATAGCCTAGAACCATCTGTGTTCTTCACCACACATTGCTGTAATGCCCTTATTTTCATGTTAAGATCCTGTACCCAGAATATGATCACCTAGAGGATAGATCTAGCTAAATCTTGTCACAAACCATTGGCACATCTACCTAGTACCTGGAAAGTGAACATGGAAACTCCACACCTGTATTAGTCTGGGTAGACCAGAGAAACAAATTCATAGACAATCATATGTGTATCAGAGAGAACTTTATATCAAAGAGCAATTGTGCATTAAAAAAGTTTACCAGCCCAGTCCAGTTCAAGTTCCTAAGTCCGATATTAACCCATATATCCAATACCAGTCTATAAATATCTCTCCAGACTCATGCAATATATGCCATGACACTGAATGCTGGAAGATCACAGGCCATTGGGTGGAAAGTCTTGTGGATCCAGTGGAGGTGGAAACATCTCAATGCTGTCAGGGGCCTCCACGTGGCTTCTTCAGCTCCAGGACTCTAGTATAGCGCCACGTGTCTTCTGCACAGGAACGTCTCCCAGGGTGTGAGTCTTTGTCCTGCCTCCAGCGAGCTATTTATCTCTCAGTGCCTCCAAATGAGGTCATCAAACTGCACCCTGATGACAGGCTAAACTCCAACCCTTCACTGTTAAGTCTAAAATTGACAACAGATATGCAAATTACCACAGAAACCATGGAGGCAGATGAAGAGTAGGACAGGAAAAGGGAAGTAGGTGCCTTCTCTATTTCTCTTGTACTCTACTTTTATTTGTATTTTTATGATATTTTTTTCTTTCTGTTTAATTTTATTTTTGTTTTAATTATTTTTGTTATTATCTCCCTGTTTGGAAGCAAAGAATAAGTGCATGCATAGAGACAATAACTGAGGCAATGATTTATATGGAAGAGGAAGCGGAACGGGGAGTGGTCAGTGGATCTGGGAGGCAGGAGGGAGCATTAGAGCTCATTGTGATGCTGGATATACAATTCTTTATTAGAAGTGTTTTAAGTATGGAAATGTGAATGTTATATGAGGAACATTACTAAAGGAAAAGAAAAGAAAGAAAGAAACCAGACTTGATGTATGGTTACCATGCGTGAAGGAGGAAGAATTATTGCTCAGGGGGCAGTGAATTCATTTTAATGGCGGTGGAACAATATACAGGGGGTAAAAATAATGGTTGTACATGAAAAGAATAGGCCATGGCACTGAATTACACATGTAGAAGTTGTTGAATTGGTGAAAGTTTTGTTGTGTACATTTTTGCAAATATGTGAAACATATTACATGAATAATGATTATAGGGAGAGAAATTGTTCTACAATCAACTGTGGTAAAGTTAGTACAACTCTTCTTGATATGGTTGAAGTACTGAATTGTATGATAAATGGGAAAGTGCCAATAAAAGTGTTTTGTTTTGTTTTTAAGAGAAGTGGATAGTCAGAAATGCTCATCATTTTACCTCCCCCTTTAACCTAACAGCCTGCATATCTCATGGGCTACCCTTGTCCTAAGGGTAGAACTGGGCTGCCCAGAGAGAAAGTGGAACATTCCAAGGAAAATGGCATCCCTAGGAATTCCCTTCATTGTGGCTCACACCTCAGCCAACTGCCTGAATTTCTACAAATTTACCCATGGTTTTCAGGAAGGACTTGTTTGTCCGCAGTCAGTGCAAATAATGAAGGGTAGAGACTGACCTCTCAAAACACAGGTCAGGAAAATTCCCTCTAGTAGCCATTACTCAGCTGCTCCTGCTCAGAGCCATCCTCCTTCTGTTTCCACAAGCACAGCACACATGGATCACCTGCAGTAAAATATGGTAACAGAAGGTCAGGGATCTTGAGGCTTCATCCTTTCCATGTTTATCAGAGATGCCTTTGGAGGTGACACCTTTCTGGATTCTTCTTGGTGACATGAATGCCCTACCCTGTGAGCTCCTTCAATGTCAAAAACAGTGCTTTTCATCTTAGAATGGTTTTCAATAGGATTTCTTCCCTATTCCTAGGTGTGGTAGTGCAGGTAGAGCTGCTACAGACCAGTCATGGGTTGGGAAAGCTATGTACTATGTTTCAGAGTGCTATGTCTAACTTACAGGTCTGCAGATATCAAGTTTCTAGAATTATCAGGCTCTGGGAAATAAAACCTGTGTTAGGTGGCAAAGAAGCCTAGTGATGAGAGTCTTAGCAACAGCCCAGTCTTCATATATTGATGCACTGCAACCATGATAGCTCAATGAGCTGTGTGCGTGTGTTTTTAACTGAACAATCTGAAACCTGGGGACACTGACATATAAAATGTAGGATATGTACAAGGAGTCACAATGAAGGCTAAAGGGTCAAACATTTGAAGCGTCAAGACACTAATTGGGCAGCAGAGGTTGCTCAGAGCACATGTGACACAGTCTTTGCCACAGGAGCAGGTGCAGTGTTTATTTCCTCTGTGTCTGGAGTTTCTCAATTCAGCAAAGTGGAGAACCTATTCAGGGACACTTCAGCAACTACAGTTCTCAGGTCTCTTATTTCCCTGAAGGGAAGATCCTAAAAATTAAAAGCCCGGATCTTCCTGAGAAGACACGACAGAAAGAAAGTGCACTTGGGATAAGTTGAAATCAATCCCACAAGGACCGGTAGTCTCTCTAGGACATTAAATTCTGACCTCCATGTGCTTCTCTCAACAAATTCAGTTTCTCTCCATCCTTATTCTTTTTCCCAAATGACAGTAGGTTGAAACTGTATGTGTGTGCATCCCAAACCAAATACCTCTTGTGAAGAGAAAACAAAACAAAACCTGATTTCTGAAATAATTGAAAGTTGTATATTATTTTGAAACTTGGATAAACTGACATTTTGAGATCCTTAATAAAGCACCAAAGTGTCTCATAGTCATTAGAAATTATATAATGGGGCTGGCCCTAATCCCAACTATGTGGACTCCCCCACACCCCCAAAAAAGGCACTTTAGAGGACAGCACAGAACCTAAGCTTGGGGAGAGGAGTATGTCTGAGTAGAGCACACAGGAGAAACAAAGAGGGTAGGAGTGTTAAGTGGAACAAATCCTGACTCACCAATCCCTGACGATGATATTCCTGCTCAGAGCAGACAATGCACAGAGAGGACTATAGAATCGGTCCCACCACAAGACACGATGTCCCTCACTGAACCATATCGCTATGGGGGACAACACTGGAGACTTGGTGTGGGTATTGTGTCTGATCTGACCCCATCACATTGGAGCAAAACACTAAGGGCATGCAAAAGCAAGAGGAATAAAGCAATGAAGTCCCCAGAGAATACCAAAATTAAACTTTGGGGACAGAGTGTGGCACGGCACCACTTCAGGCTCACCTGGAAAAGACTCTGAAATGTCAAAACTCAGACCTGGGACTATTTATAGACTTTCCTTTTTTGTCATTGGCTTTCTTTTTGTTGATATTATTTCTGGGTTTTTTTGGTTGGGTTTGTCTTCCTTTATTGTTTTGTTTGGCTTTGCTTTGTTTTTGTGCTTATTAATGTCTCTGCATGTCTATCTAGATAGGAGACAGAATAAACAATTCAGAGAAGCAAAAACAGGACAGATGGTTCCAGTGGGACACGAAGAAGGGAATGTGGAAGAAAAGAGAAATCGATCACATGGATCGACATATAATCCCCTCCCAGGGGGACAAACAACAGAAAAGTGGATGAAGGGAGACAGCAAACAATATAAGATATGAAAATAATAATTTATAATTTATCAAGCATTCATGAGGGAGGAATGGTGGGAGAGGGAGGGGGAAAATGAAGAACTGATATCAAGGGCTCAAGTAGAAAGAAAACACTTTGAAAATGATGATGGCAGCATATGTACAAATGTGCTTGACACAATGCATCAATGTATGATTGTGGTAAGACCCCCAATAAAATTATTTAATAAAGAGAAAGCATTAGTTTATAAAAACATAATTCCTAGATTTGAAGAGGACAATCAACTCATAACATGGGAGAGTCCCTTCTAATTTTTGGAAGATGCCCTGGAAATGTCCTCATGTGCTATGCAAATTTACAAACAGCATGGGCTTCTCTGGAGGATGCAGAGACCCTCAGCATATATAGAACCTCTAAGGTTAACTTGGTACCTTACATTCTTATTTTCAAAGGCCATGTGAAGGGAAGCAGCTTGAATCGAGGCAAGACATACCTTCAGGGAATGATAGAGACTTGGGACCCACTGTCATATCCAGCTCAAGGCAACAATTAAGGGCAGTTCTAGAAGGGGCTGGGGAGGGTTTTCCTTTTAGCATATGAATTTTGTTTTCCAAAAGATAATTTAAAACAGAATTAGAAAAGGGATGCTGTGTCAGATGAAATACATATTTCTACAGGGAACATTTCACTGCATCCATAAAAGAATGAGCACTACACTTGTTTTCCATGAACTGGACAAGAACAACTCAGTCTCTGGTAAGAAGCAAAAGAGTTTATTAAAGGGGACAGAAAGGAGAAAAAGAACCTGCGCACGGACCAGCTCCCTGAGCAGGGACCAGCTCTCCGAGGAGAGAGTGGTGCCGATTGCTCACAGACTCGGGTTTTTATAGGGTGGAGTAGACAAGTGGGCTTTGCAGTTGTGCAAGCAAGCAAGAACAGAAGCAGACCTTGCAGTTAGCCTTTAGCTGAACTTTCTGGGAACTTTATCTGTAAGTTTCTGATGACAATGTACTGAACATTCCAGGGACCTTATCTGTAAGTGTCTGGTCATTACATCCTCTAGACCCTTTGTGTTTAAACAAATGATACTAAGTTTTGATTTCCCAAGCATTTGAGTCATTTACGGGAACTACCCCACACCCCTTCTTGTATGACTTTTAAATACAAAATGGTTCTGCTGAGGCCAAGTCCCACACACTTAAAGGGGTGGGGAGGAGGGGGCACGTTTCTAGGAAGTGTCTCTAACTGTAGGTGGACATTTCCATTAAGTCAATTCTTTCTCATAGCAACCTTATAGGACAGAGTAGGACTGCTCTTAGAGGCTTCTGAGTCTGTAAACCTTCATGGGAGTGGACAGTATTTTCTTTCTCCTGCAGAACCACTGAAGACTTAGAATGAATGACCTTGCATTTAGCAGCCCACTGTGTAATGAAACCTACACGCAGGGATCTCCAAGATACCTAGAACATTCTTATCTACTCCTGGAGTGACTCTCTTAGAAGTCATTCAACATTACTTATGACTATATAGGCAGAAGATATGCAAATAGACCCCTCCCCTGCTGAGGAAAACCATCCAAGTCCCAACTCTGAAGCTCTTGGACAGTTGCTCCACCTCTGGAATTCCCAGGTGCCCCCATTCAAGACTGAACACATCAAGTCACCATGGAATCTGTATTGAGCTCAATTTTCCTTTTGGGAATTTCAAAAGGTGCTTTGATGGAGGGCAAGTGTGTATGAAGGGGTGTGAGTGAGAGGCAGTGAAAATATTATGATTTTCATGATCAGGATGTCTGTGTGTTTGCAGGTGTCCAGTGTGAGGTGGAGATATGGAATCTGAGGGAGACTTGAGGCAGCCTGAGGCTTCTCTGAGACGTCTGAGACTCTCCCCTGCAGTCTCTGCATTCACAATCTGTAGCTGTGATAGGCACTGGGATTGCCTAGCTCCAGAGAAGGGGCGGCAGTGGGTTGCATTAATTCTGTTGGTATGACATGCCTCAGAGTCTCTCCAAAGGGTCAATTCACCATCTCCAGAGACAATGGTAAGAACATACTATAACTTCACATAGACATCCTGAAATGTGAGGATACAGCTGTGTATTACTGTGCAAAAGATGCACCGTGTGGTAGTTAAATAATCTGGTGTAAATTTGGGACTTGAGAGGATAAAGAGGGAAGGGGTGGAGTCAGTCTTTCAATTGAATCATAGACAATAAGACCTCTTTGTGGGCATGGTCTTCTCCTGACAATTCTGGGAAATCTGGTATTCCTTCTTGGAGGTAGAAGACACTCTCTCTACTCCCTGGGAGACACCCCACTGACAAGGCTGACTCCCTGTGAGACATCCTTGAGGAGAAGCCACATGGACCTACCCCGATGCAGACTTGGGTGCTAGAGAAGGCATGTAGAGACCCCTGTCAGTGCTGAGAAGCTTACAATGCCACTGGATCCAAAGACTTTATACCCACTGGCCCGTAATCATCTTGCATTTGGCATCATTGCATGTATTTCATGAGTCTGAAGAGGACTTTATAGATCAGTATAGGGCATATGGGCTAATACTGGACTTATGGGCTTGGACCTGACAGGTTTGGATGCTTTCATAATGTACAATTGCCCTTTATATAAAAATCTCTCTTATACACATATGTGTGTGTCTATGGATTTGTTTCTCTAGTCTACCCAGACCGATGCACACAGTGAGGGGAAATCAGAGTTAACCCAGACAAGAACGCCCCTAGTGGAAGAGGTTATGTAGTAGGAGGTCTCTCAGGATCCACAGAGCACAAGACTGAGACCAAGGAGGAGGTGCAGATGGAGCTTCACCACTGACTTCCTGTTGTGTCTGGGGATTCTTTTCCCTCTCAGTATCTCTCAAAGAATCTGTGCATCATGAATACCTTCTTTTATTAAATTGGAACTCTATGATGCTCACTCTCCCGACACAACGGCTGGAGCCAAAGTGGGTGAACAAGGAAATGTGGTGAAGAAAGCTGATGGTGCCCGGCTATCAAAAGAGATAGTGACTGGGGTCTTAAAGGCTTGAAGATAAACAAGCGGCCATCTAGCTCAGAAGCAACAAAGTCCACATGGAAGACCACACCAGCCTGTGTGATCGAGTGGTCCCAAAGGGATCAGTTACCAGGCATCAAAGGACAAAAAATCATATCATTGACTGCACACCTCCATGATAGGATCGCTGAAGACAAATGGGTGCATAAGCAAATGTGGTGAAGAAAGCTGATGGTGCCCGGCTATCAAAAGAGATAGTGTCTGGGGTCTTAAAGGCTTGAAGGTGAACAAGCGGCCATGTAGCTCAGAAGCAAAAAAGCCCACATGGAAGAAGCACACCGGCCAGTGCGATCACGAGGTGCCAATGTACCAGGTATAAGGCATCATGCAAAAAAAAGATATGTGTGTGTGTATGTATGTGTATATATGTGTATATGTATATATGTATGTGTATATATGTATATATATACCATATTAAATGAAGGGGGAAGTGCAGAGTGGAGACCCAAGGCCCAAGTGTCGGCCAATGGAGATCCCCTCATAGAGGGGTTTAGGAGAAGAGATGGGTTAATTAGGGTGTGAGGTAGTACCGATGAAGAACAAAGCTTTCCCCCAGATCCTGGATGCTTCCTCCCCCCAACTACCATGATCCGAATTCTACCTTGCAGGCCTGGATAGGACAGTGGCTGTACACTGGTACATATGAGGGCTGGAGGTACAGGGAATCCAGGGTGGATGATACCTTCAGGACCAAGGGTGTGAGGACGATGCTGGGAGAGTGGAGGGTGAGTGGGTTGGAAAGGGGGAACTGATTACAAGGATCCACATGTGACCTCTTCCCTGGGAGAGGGACAGCAGAGAAGGGGGGAAGGGAGACTCCGGATAGGGCAAGACATGACAAAATAACAATGTATAAATTACCAAGGGCACATGAGGGAGGGGGGAAAGGGGAGGGAGGGGAAAAAAAAGAGGACCTGATGCAAGGGGTTTAAGTGGAGAGAAAATGCCTTGAGAATGATTGGGGCAGGGAATGTATGGATGTGCTTTATACAATTGATGTATGTATATATATGGATTGTGATAAGAGTTGTATGAGTCCCTAATAAAATGTAAAAAAAGAAAAGAGGAGAAAAAAATGATTAGGGCAAAGACTGTACAGATGTGCTTTATACAATTGATGTATGTATATGTATGAACCGTGATAAGATTTGTATGAGCCCCAATAAATTGTTAAAAAAAAAAATTGTACGAGCCCCCAATAAAATTAAAAAAAAAAAAAGAATCTGTGCATCTCACTTCTTTTTGAAACACACACCCAATCTCCTTGTGATGATAGGATGATTTTGAACTTGGCTTCTGTTCTGTTTTTCCCTTTAATTCCCCCCAAATGTCCCATATTAACTGGTAATTCCTACATTTAAGATGAATTCGCTTCACATCATTTGCTTCCTAAAACACTTTACCCGTGCTCTCAATACCCTTCTTGTATTCCCCACTACCCCAGATAACAGTCCCTGCTGTACAAAGGATCTCACTTTATTTATATATATATTTTTCAGACAAAATACTATAAAAACTTATCACCAGTAGACCAATCCTAGATCAAGTCACCTGTCTCCACTCATCCAGTGGTTTTCTTCTCTGAGTTCATTCATTTTATTATTTCACAGCTCCTGTCTGCCCTTGTCCACCACAGACTAATTTGATAATCAGTTTTTTCTTCAAATGTTGTTTGTTTGTTTGATTTAGTAGTTGTGAACATTGATACAAGAATGAGGAAAGAGAAGCAAGATACCTTTTAGTCTTAGTCTCAATGTGCATCCACAGATCTTACCTTCCTCTTTGCCCTGTGTCTCCTTGTCCCTGGGTTGTACATGTTCAGGGCACCGACAGGTTCCCTTTAAGTTCTGTGGGTGACTATGCCTCCACATATTATTGTGATCAGAATATCCTTCTAGAGACATGCCCAGGGACGGATTTTCTCTCAATTGGCACTGTGGCTGCTGTAGTTATGATCGTGTATTTCTGAGTCAGACACACAGAGGGAAAGGCTGTGGGAACCCAGACACAAACACCCATGCAGGGAGAGGGCGGGGCTTAGGCATCACTCAAAGCCCACAGATAACAGGGGCCCTCAGGGGAGAAATGCAGAGGAACCTAAGAAGTATAAGTTAAATAAGGTACCTATTTCCTCTCTCTGCCACACACCTCCACATTCTTGTAGCTCAGAATGTGTGTTCTTGTATGCACTTTTGTCTGTATTTTTGTGTGTGCTAATACACCTGAACTGCTCTTTGCCTTAATATGTTATACTATGTGATAGAACTTGTAGTCTTCTCTGCATTGTATTATTATAATTATAGTATATTTCAGTGTGTGTCTTTGTGTTTTTCTTTCCTATGTAAATGCATGTGTATTTATTAATATGAGTGAGTATTCTATGGAAGTTTGTTAGTTCTAGTAGATGTGCTAATTTGTTCAGAGTATGCATATGTATGTTAATAAGACTGTTAGAATACAAATGTCATTATGTGATTCTCCTGCTAGTGTGTGTGATCATGTATTTGATAATATGTATGTGATTATGTATTTGATAAAATGTATGCATTAATATGTATATGTTTTGCTACAAGTATTGTATTCACTCAAATAGGTAGATTCTGGAAAAGACAGATAGGCACAGGGGCTACAACCTTAGGCCCAAATATAACAACAATTGTGAGACTGCCTCAGGACTGGGTGGTGTTTCATTCTGTTGTTGTAGTTAGGATCTCTAGAAGTTATAACTGACTCATCAGATAACATCAGTATTTTATCCTATGTGTTCCCTGGGACATTGATAAAGAAAGGGCCTTGGTGTTTTACAATTGATTTTACATTTCAGTGTGGAAATCTAAGGCTACAATAATCTGTTTAGTAGCTCTGCATTCAAGCTTTATTTTATATATATTTTTAAGGATCACACTGTAAATTGACACATGTAATGTACAGCTCAAACATAAGCCACAGTTACTTATTGCCATGGGTACACACCTGTGTGCCCCACACAATGGAACAGCGTCCTCATCTCTGTTTGACCACACTACACACTCTCTCCCAATCCTGATTCCCAGGGAGATCAGCCAGGTCTTCACTTGGTACGAACTTTAAGCAAACTGAAACTAGGGTGGTCTCACCACAACATCTTTTCCAACATCTAAATCACGGCCCTTATATGGATGAGCACCACTCAGGAAACCCCTTGAGTGTCTCCTCTGATCCTCCATTTGTTGACTTGTGAGCAAAAATAGAACGTAAGCAAGGATAGAAACAATAACTAAACCACTATTTTGTTGAAACTGAAGTGTGTGTGCTGGCGGTGTTGACAGAACTGTCAAGTCCAGTATTACAGACTATGGCCATGGAAACTACAAACACTAATGACCTCTTTTGCTCTGACCTCGGATGCATTATCAGCAACATACCAACAGTTGTGTATGTCATTCTAGGTATCCTGTTCCCAGGTGACAGCAAGAGTTAGGGTTTTTAAAATTTTTTTATATCAGAGTCAACTATTTCTGAAATCAATTATCTCAGGTTCCACCTAATGAAAGTAGAAAAACATGAGTCTGCCATATAATAGGTCAGTAGGGGAAATATCATAAATAAAGGCACACTCAAATAAATGAATAGGAGGAATACAATAAGTAAGTCATTTAAAGGAAAACTATTCATGAAGATGAGGTAAAGTGATAAATATCTACATTTTCTTACCATAACAAAAGAAGGAGAACCGGAATCTCATGATCAGAAACCAGAGAGGAGACACCATTGTGCATGCTTTCTGGACATGTTTTTTTAAAAAAATAATTTTATTAGGAGCTCAACAACTCTTATCACAATCCATACATGAATCAATTGTGTAAAGCATATTTGGATATTCATTGCCCTCATCATTCTCAAAACATTTGCTCTTCACTTAAGCCCCTGGCATCAGGTACTCATTTTCCCCCTCCCTCCCCACTCCCCACTCACTCATAAACCCTTGATAATTTATAAATTATTATTTTGTCATATCTTACACTGTCCAACGAGTCTCTTTACCCAATTTTTAGCTGTCTGTCCCCATGGGAGGTTATATGTAGATCCTCATAATCGGTTCCCTCTGTCCACTCCACCCTTCCTCTGCCCTCCTGGTATCACCACTTGTCTTGAAGGGATCATCTGTCTGGGATGCGCTGTGTTTCCAATTCCTATCTGTACCAGTGTACATGCTCTGGTCTAGCCAAATTTGTAAGGGATAATAGGGATAATGATAATGGGGTTCGGGGGAGGAAGCACTTAGGAACTAAAGGAAAGTTGTGTTTCATCGTTGCCCCACTCCACCCTGACTGGCTAGTCACCTCCCCATGGCCCTTCCTTGAGGGGATGTCCAATTGCCTACAGATGGGCTTGGGGGTCTCCACTCCGCACTCCTCTTTCTCAGTGATATGATTTTTTGTTCTGATGATGCCTGCTACCTGATACTTTCGACACCTTGTGATTGCACAGGCTGGTGTGCTTCCTCCATGGGGTTTTGTTGTTTGTTCTGAGCTAGATGGACTCTTATTTACCTTCAAACCTTTAAGACCGCAGATGCTATATATTTTGAATAGCCGGGCACCATCAGCTTTCTTTGCCACATTTGCTTATTCATCCGCTATGTCTTCAGCGATTGTATCAGGGAGGTGAGCACACAGTGATATGATTTTTTGTTCTTTGGTGCCTGCTAACTGAGCCCTTCGGCACCTCGTGATCATGCAGGCTGGTATGCTTTTTCTATGTGGATATTGTTGCTTCTGAGCTAGATGGCTTCATGTTTACTTTCAAGTCTTTAAGACCCCAGATGCTATATCTTTTGATAGCCGGCATCATTAGCTTTCTTCACGACATTTGCTTATGCACCAGCTTTGTCTTCAGTGATTGTGTTGGGAAGGTAAGCATAATGGAATGCCAGTTTAATAGAACTAAGTATTCTTGCATTGAGGGAGTGCTTGTGTGGAGGCCAAATGCTGGACATGTTTTATGAACAACTGCGTGTCCACAATTTTAAAATATCAGCGAAATATCAAATTCCTTGGAAGGTAAGAAAAACAATATTCCCAAAAAAGAAATAGATAATACAGTCTTCCATTGTCATCATGTGTATTCACACCTTAAGAGGGACAAGAGAGGATACATTGTGAGCTGCAATATCACAAAGGTTGTTGTGTATGTAATGTCAAGTTTATAAGGTGAAAACTACTTTCTAAAAATATTGATAATATATAAAAAATAAAGCAATGCTTCATAAAAAACCTGTTTAAGAGCTCTGTTTCCTTTGACAGTGCTTGTACTTCTCTGAGTCTGAGGGAGAACTCTTACCCATATTCTCTACTTCTCAGCTTTTAAATATCAGGGGACATGCAAATGCAGGTCTCTGCTTGCTGATAAACCTGCCACAACCCCTGATGTAGGAGGTCTCGGAGGACGGTTCCAGTCTCTTGGGTCTCTGCTGTTTCCATTTGTGCCCAGGAGATAGTTCACAAGACACATAATGAACTTTGTACCAACCTTGGTTTTCATTTTGGCCATTTTACATGGTAATTGCTGTAGACCTTACTGTGTGTGTAATTGTGAGTGACTTTGTTTATGTCTGTGTCATCTTATCACAATGTCTCTGTGTTTGCAGGTGTCCAGTGTGAGGTGAAGCTGGTGGAGTCTGGAGGAGATCTGAGAAAGCCTGGGGAGTCTCTGAGACTCTCCTGTGCTGCCTCAGGATTCATCTTCAGTCAGTACTGGATGAGCTGGGTCCGCCAGCCTCCAGGAAAGGGCCTTCAATGGGTTGCACAGATTAGTAATTCTGGTGGTACTACATACTACACAGACTCCGTAAAGGGACAATTCACCATCGCCAGAGACAATTCCAAGAACATACTCTATCTTCAAATGGACCGGCTGAAAGCCGAGGATACTGCCATGTATTACTGTGCAAGACACACAGTGAGAGGAAGTCAGTGACAACCCAGACACAAACCTCCCCTGCAGGGAGGAGACTCCAGGAGGCGCTCAGGGCCCACAGAGCACAGGACTCAGCCCCAGGAGCAGGTGCATCTGGAGCTTCAAGGCTGGTTTCCTGTTGTGATCTGCAAATTCTTCTACATCTCAACGTTACTCTAGGGAATCGCTCTAACTTAAATATAGTAATTCTGTGCCTACTTTTTATATTGGTTAATTCAACTGTTATATTATAACAGGAGAATATAATCTGTCCTAAAGCAACAAACAGCCTGTGTCTTAAGGACAAGAAATGTCTCGGTCAGGTGGCCATGCATCAGAGTTCTGATGACACTCAGTAAACACTCTCTGATCAGACACAGGGTGAAGGTAAAGGTAAATACTAAATATTGGATGACTGGCTGAATGTTTGACAGTATATTCTTCCAACACAATATATGAGGACAATGATTTGGTCAAAATCTTTAGGTCGGCCTATTTTTATACAATTGCTTATTTTTGTTGTTTAATATGGTTGTTTTTCCTAACCATGGTGGCCTGGTTTTTTTTGGTCTTTTCTGTAATCCCATATGCAAACCCATAAACACATCAATTGTTTTTTACTACCTTGGTGCTAATATTTAGTGTCTGTCTATCCACCAGAACCTTCAGCCCATTATGGCCAAGACAGACACTCACTTCTCTGTGCAAATTCAGGATTCAGGGAGATCTCTGTGACCGAATGGCATCATTCAGTTCTTCATGTCACATGTTGTATCTTCACCTTCACAGTCCCACAGAATATGAGCCACAGTTTCTGCTTTCACCCAGAGTTCCACATCTGTCCTGTTAATCTCCTTCTGGTGGCTTTGCTCCTAACTTATTGAAGGATATCAGCAACATTCCCATTATCTAGTGATACACACCCTTAGGTGATCAATTTCAAAAATACCTTATTATAAGATTTGGTATAACATGTAAGATTAGGTGTCAATCACTTTATTGATGATAATTTTGAGGCAACAGGAAGAATAGGAGGGGCAAGGGGGAACTGATACAATGATGACTGTGTAACCCCACACAAGAGAACAAATGAAAGAATTGTAGGAGAACGGATATATTGGAAGGTGTAAGATATGGCAATAATAATAATATACAATATATTAAGTATCCATGGGAATTGTAGGGTGGGATAGGAAAGGGATAAAGGAGAGCTGATATCAAAGAGTTCAAGAGGAAAGAAAATGCATTGAAAATGATGACTTCAATTGTACAGTTATGCCTGGTTTAGTAGAAGTATGGATTATAATAGTATCTGTAAGAGCTCCTTATAGAAGTTAAAATAAATAAATAAATGTCTACTGGTGTCAAAGGTAAATTGCTCAACATGACATACACTCTTTCCACACTAGAATGACTCTGAGAGGACATAGCAGTGTAGTTGTTGAAGAAAAGCTCTTCCATTTTAGTAACTCACAAAAGCCATTCCTATTTACAGCACACATTGAATTGGGGCCACTTTAGGCTGAATTCAGTGAGATTGCTAGATTTAGCTATCTCCAAACTTTTTAATATCTAATAATGTTATTATAACACAAAAAAAGAAAATGTGTATCTGACCATTTATATGTCCTTGGATTTGTTGTGCCTTACAAATATATAAGTCCCTGAGAGTAGAGAAACACTGCCTGTATTCCTAGTCATTCTCAATCCTAAGCCACATCTACTTCTCAACCATAGTCCTCATCACTTTCGGTAAAGCCTGGAAATGCTGGTCCTGGTGAATGAGAAACAGGGACAGGCTGAGTTCTCTGCGGAAACAGTCAACATTCTCATCCCAGATGAACCCCTTTTAAACTTTATTAAAGGTACAACTCACATGCAAATCTCCACATAGTCGATCAGATAGAGTCTCACGATACATTGTATAATTTAGGATGTACTCACTCTGGGTAATACACCTGAGTATCATGGACCTTGTTCCCAAGAATATTTTGGTTTCTTCCTCTTCTTGGGGTCAGCTCTCAGAGGTGAGAAGCTCAGGTATTGAAACATGAAAGTTTGGGGGTGCTTTATATGCACACCTGGCTCACTTCCTCCGGTGCAGCTGCAGGGCTTGAATCAGGCTTGTAAATCCCACAGACGTTGTGCCTCACCTCTTCTGTCTCTAGATTCTCTTAAATCAGCTGTGGGTTTGTATGCTATGGAGTGGTGAGAGCACAGACTACACTCTTACACTGATGTCTTGAGTGCACATCCCCAGTGACCCCTTTCATAGTCAAGTTCATTGAACGCTGAGCTCCATTGCTGCACAGGCTATTTGACTATGTATCACTGTGAAAGGAGTCAGGGAGAAGACAGTGCGATTCCTGAAATCCAGTAGAAAGAAGGAGTCTGATCTGCACAATCCTCCATTATGTTCTCTTCTGTGTATTCTTTGTTTTCCTTAAACATATTTTGCATTCTTGTGTAGTGACCTTTATTTTTGTATTATAATTGTCTCCAAAAATAAACTCTCACTTTATGATTTTCTTTTTATTAGGGCGTCTTCATTGTGACTTTGTTCACCATACTATTTATAACACATTTGGATAACATTTGCTTTTAGATTTCTTAACATAATCATCATATTTAGAGTTTCATATTTACCTTTATAGTACCCATCTCTGTGTCAAGGGTGAATCTCATGTTGACATTGTTTCAATTATGACCCTTTTCCTATTCTTTTGTATTATCCATTACTTTTTGTGGATATATGGGCATGTTAAAAATGACCGTACATATCAGCATATTGTGTTATGTATGATGCTTTCACTTACAAACTGACAATGACCCAACTTCTGTTAGACTTATTTCCAATATTTGTGACTATATAGTCAGGACTCCATTTGTAATTAATTACATGCAATGTCCATCACAGATAAAATTAATCTTTACTAAAAATCCCAAAGATATCAGATTCCTTTATAAAATATCATTGTTTATTTTATGTTTGGGTCTCTCTTCCCTTGAGAAAATCTTGACTATAACTTCACTGATGCACTTGGTATTATTTTTACTAGATGATGGTCACGTGGTGGCAGGGTTTGGGCAATGGGGCATTTCTCTGGTCTTGAGCCTCTGTGAGAGGCAGGCATCCTGTACTGGGACCCGAAATGTTCTGGGCTAGCAGCTATGCCTGGTCTTTCCCAAGGAACCGAGCACATTTTCCTCCATGTTGCTGCAGAAGATTTTCACCAGTACCTTCAGCTTAAGCTTTTTATGTTATATGTCCTCAAATTGAAGAGTTTATGCCTAAACAAAGCAAAGAGCATTGGCTCTGGACAGGTTTCAGACTTGTTCTGCATGTGTAGAGGTTTAGGAATGTATCCCGAGCCTTTCAGTCATTTTGTGTTGCTTAGAGGCAGAAGAGGGAGGTCAGGTTGCATTTGAGCAGTGCTTACTCTCGTCCTACCCTAGCCACTCAAGGGAAGAGAAGGAAATCTATTTTTATTATTGACATCTTAAGGGAATGTTCTGCTATAAAACAAGTATTATCTTAAGTCTGTACTCCTGGGAAATCCTATTCTCTTTAACCCAAGAAACTTCAAACTACTGATGAAATGTTTCCGCCTAACCTTTCTAAAGTTTAATTGTCATCCAAGACGTCTACTCCAGCGAAGGGAAGACTTCGGGCTGTTTCCTTTCTAATGGCAACTCTCTCTTTCTCAGAATATGATCTTTGTTGTTGTTGTTTTAATGCTACTAAGTTCACCATTGTTTTTAAGAAAATTTTATAGAATAGCCATGTTTGTTATTGTGAATTAAATAATAAGAATGTGAATGCCCTTTTCTCTCTCTTTTTTTTCAATCTGAATAGTAGTTTCATTATAAAAAGAAAAGCACCCTGAATGTCCAAAAACAGATAAATAAATCGTGGAATACATGTGTTCATGCTCTAAGGTGTTGAGCATTAAATAAATTCATGTTGGTTGGATATTAACTTATGGGTCTATCCCCACATAAATAAAATTAGTTAAGTGAACTAAGCGAAGCAAATTAGCATATATACTGTCTGAAATCATTTAAATAAAAATAACTTATGGCATATGAAATATATGAACAGGACTATGTTCTGCATACCATGATCACATACTCTCAAATATTATTCCTATCAAATTCTTCTAGGATATTCACTTATGTGTACACCAAAAAACTCATCATGACATAGACCTAGAAACATTGTGCTGAGTAAAGCAGTCAGTCTCAAAAGAGCAAATATTATTGAACATCACTATAAGTCAAAATGCAAAGGCATACACTGACAGCTGTTCTCAGACTATGTAATCATTTAATATGAAACCCCAGGCAATGTTGTGACATGACTTGTTAGTGCTAATGTACTGTTTGTCACTTGCTCTGGTATAGCTTAAAAGAAATAAGACCTCTTTAGTGGAGGCTCCACCTCTGATGGAACATTTTGTCACTTAACAGGAAATGCAAAAGACCAAATAACTCCTGCCACTCAACAGCTTCTTCATGTTACCCCAACTTAATAGACTCTCCTACAATACCATTATTAAAGGAACTGAACTATTTCGTTAAACTTAAACCTGAAACTCCCTGTTATGGGAGGCACAGATGACTGCTATCCTGAAGACGTGGGCTTCAGAGTATGATCCAATGATTCCAAATGATAAAGTCAAGATCAATGGAGAGAACGGTATTAGAGGTTCAATTCTTTGACTATCAGAAGTTTTCCCTTTGCTTGTCTTGGCTTTGGACTCCACTCCTCCACCACCTCCACATCCACATCCCCCGAAGCACAAACCACAAAACCCGTCACCTGACATTTGCGCGCTCTCAGGTGAAACCCAGGGATTATACTTTCTCATTGCTTATCATGGAATGGGGCTTTGCTAAAGGGAGGAGTGATTAATCTAATCTTCTGACTTTGCATCCTTCTTAAGGAGGCAGTTTGAACCTATTTCTGGGGTGTGGCCTTACAAGCATCCCTGTTCTCCCTCAGAGGAAATCATGGACCCGGGAGAAATGTCTGACCCTCTTCTGGGTCATGACTTCTCTCTCTCTCTTTATATTTTAAACCCTCATGTGTTTCCCCCTCAGCTGCAGTGGTTCACCACCGTGACTATCGCTTCCTGTTTTGGTGTCATTCGCTTGTACACTTAGACATTTATATGTTGTGGTGAGAGGGGTTATATTCTAGTAAAAATCCTTATGGTTTCCTCTGTTCCTCTTGGTCTCGATGGGGTTTCACCAGTAGAGTAAACTTGTATAAAAAGAACTCAAGTATATTTTTCAGATATTATAAGTCCCACCTACTTCTCCCAAGACTCTCACATCTAACCCCTCAGATATCTTTAGAACAGATGGATACACAAGAGAGCACCTTACTCTTCTGTAGGACAAACAGCAACAAGCCTAGCCCAACCCTTCCATTCTAGGATAGAAGGCACAGCCATGGGAGACCCAGGTCTACCCATTCTCTGAGCAGATATAAACAATGCATGTATGTGATGTTTGCAGATGTCCAGGGCAAAGTGCAGCTGGTAGGGCCTGGGGGAGACTAGAGGCAGGTGAGAACATCTCTCAGACTCTCTTGTCCACTCTCTGCATTCACCATGGATTTCATCGGCCAGCTCCAGGGAAGGACCTGCAGTGGGTCTCAGTTACTGGTAGTAATGTTGTGTGAAGAAGGAAATGTGCTTTGGAGAGGAGTGTGGAGTAGTTTAGATCATCTGGTGTCCACCTGATGCTTTCAACAAACTCTATTCTGTCCACTCTCTGGGGCACATGACATAGAGGATACCAAGACATGGCAGGGGCAATGAGGGGCTGGAGGGCGAGAACACTGAGCTCAGAAATCCTTGGCTTTCCTTTTACCTTTCCCACACACCTCTTAGGTCAAGTGCTCCGTCATTATAGACTAATATGCATATGACATCAAACAAAGAGTTACCTTACCATGGGTTCAGAAGGAAGAGGAAAGCCTGGTCTCTATCATTTTCAGTTCATAAGGACAGGACTCCTGCATGCAAATCATTCTTCAAGCACTAGGGTAAAATTCACCCTTGTGTTGGGAAAACTATGTTATCTTCAGACAGGATTGTAGGTGCCTTGGGAAAGCGGAGCTGTGGTCTAAAGATGCTATTGCTATGTGTTCTCCTGCACACACAGGTGACAGTCCTCAAAGGTGGGTGATTCAGATATCTGACCTGGGTCTACAGTGATAGTTTTGACTGCAAGTGACTGACAGAGATCAATATCTTTATTTATAGGTGTCCTGTCCTAGGCAAAGTTTCAGGAGTCAGGGCCAGGATTGGTGAAGCCCTCCCAGAAGCTGTCCCTCACCTGCACTGTCTCTGGTTTCTCTATCACAAGCAGTGGTTCCTACTGGGACTGGATCCGCCGGGCCTCAGGGAAGAGGCTGCAGTTGATGGGATACATAGATTATGATGGTAATACATGTTATAACCTGTCCTTCCAAAGCCGACTCTCCATCACCAGAGACACATCGAAGATCAGTTCACCCTGCAAATGAGCTCCGTGACTGCTGAGGACACGGCCATGTATTACTGTGCAAGGAGCACAGTGAGAGAAGTCAGTGTGAGCCCAGACACAAACCTCCCCTGCAGGGAAGTCACTGGACAGCAGAGAGCGCACAGGACCCGCAGAGCACAGACACCCAGCCCTAGACAGGCACAGTTGGATGACAGGGAGGATTTCCTGTCAGAGTCATGTGTTCCCTACCAGCTCTCAGCATCCCCAGGGACATTTTCCTTTTTTTCCCCTCCCTAAATCAGTGGTTCTCAACCTTCCTAATGCCATGACCCTTTAATACAGTTCCTCATGTTGTGGAGACCCCTTCCAATAAAATTATTTTTGTTGCTACTTCATATCTGTAATTTTGCTACTGTTATGAATTACGCGACCCCTGTGAAAGGGTCATACGACCCCCAAAGAAGTCACAACCCACAGGTTGAGAACTGCTGCTCTATATATTCTCCCGGCTGCAAGCTTGACAAAGGGAACTAGCATTCACTGTTTGCAGTGCAAATAGTAAAAATGACTCTGATCGGTCACTGTCATCCTATATGACCCACTTTTTACATGAGAAGCAGATTATCATGGTCATTTTCACCTTGTTCCTTAAAATCTGTTGACAATGAAATACAAGCATATGCATATTTATGAGTTAAATGATGATTTTAAATGTACCAAGCTCACTGATGTATTCCAGCCCAGGGTCGTGGCTCTCAGGAGGTGTCTCTCTGTACTGCTCCCTTGCACTATGGGTAGTGATTGACCAATATTCTCTGTGCCTGAAAAAATAACTGTGGAGTCTTCTGATGCTAACCTTGTGAAATGTCCCCAAGTGATGCTTGTTACCCAGTCTCTCCCTTGATGCAGAAACAAGGGTTCCGGGAATAGAGAGACCCCTGACACTGGGAACAGGTGAACTGGAATGACCTGTCAGGTGGGCAGTCATTAGTAAGATCATTCATTGGGGTCACAATGAAGGACACACTCATTGGAAGGCCAACTTTGAATGTCCCATGGAATAGAGAATGGCAACTTTTTTCACATATTTTGAACATGTGATCAGGGGGCCCAGCAGTTCTGGAGAGATACATCTGGTTTGGTAGTGTTAGCAAGAAAAAGCACCCGGCCCATTTTTTTTTCTGGTCTTTTGTCTACAGCAAATATGTAATAAAAAGAGGACATTGCAAACTAATATCTCAGAATGCTCTTTAAAACTGAGACTAGTGAGGCTTCCCACATACCCTGAACATATTCTCAGTGGAACCAGGTCCTAGAGAAGAATATCCTGTTTGGTAGAGTGTCATCGAAATACAGGAAAACACTCAATTAGATACACAGTCACAATGTCCACAAACATGTGCTCAGATCTAGGAGCAAGTAAGGATGCTTCAATACTTTGTGGTTTGTGTATGTGTTCTTTTGTATACAGAGCCATCATGAGTAAAACTGACTCAAAAGCACCCAACAACATCTCTGATCGAGTGAGATACAAAAAATGGAAATTAATTCTGGTTAGCCAAATATAATTAACTAAAATAATAATAAATTATACCATTTTATAACCAGAAAGTGTTAAAATTACTTAATATTTAAAATTAAGTTCATATTTCACTCCTTATTAAGTTTAACTGTGTAGCTATCAATCAGGAAAACAAAGTACAATAAATAACTAGTAAATACTATAAACAAATAAGATGATATACAAGTCCACTCTCCCTGTGGCATAGTGGATTTTACATTGGTATATGAAATGCAGGACCAACAGTTCTAAACCACCTGCCATTCCAAAGGAGAAAGATGAAGCTCTAAAAAGATTTACCAGGATTGTAAATAACATAATGCAAATCCAAATGAGGAAATAGTATCAGAATTAAGTTGTGAGATTCTGGCTGTGGATGTCAGTGGTAGAGCAACATACATTCTCAGGATCTACACAGGGACTAAGCCTCCTGTGATTGTCCTCTCATCATAGTTGAGCAATGGAGTAACCTGGTGATCAGACAGAGTGTAGGAGAGATGACTGTAGTAAATTAAAATGATAAATCTGACTTGATGGTTAAAACCTTGTCACTTGATCTCCTTTTGATACATTTGTGCTTGATTTAGTTTTTAATATTTTCTGTGGGATTTTTTTTCATATAAGGGTTTAATCTCTGTTGTATTTTGTCATTGTTGGTAGCCTTTCTGACTCCCTGTTATGTCTTTCCCTATGTTTTTCAATTTATGAAACCCAGGATGGGTGAATCTTCAGAGACAATAAGTAGGAGTTTTGGGGGCTTCAGCAGGGATAATGGGGGTTAAAAGGGAGCTGATATAAAGAATTTCAAGAAGGAAGAAAATGTTTTGAAACTGATTGCAATAATTGTACAACACGGCTCGATAAGAGTGAACCATAGAATGGTACGATGTCTGAATTAGACCCTAATAAAATGGATTGAATGGTAAAAAGAAGAGAAAATATTAAAGGATCTAAGTTGCTGAACTGTTTTTTTAAGATTTTTATTTTGAGGATTTCAAAAATTATTTTAAAATAATGTTTGACATAAAAAAGAAACATAACATTAATGTAATGTTGTCTAATACAAATTTCACAATAAAAATTGCCAATTTAATGATTAAAACCCTAAAGTCACTATGAGTCTGATTCAGTAGGTTACAGGCTATAAAAAGATATAGTGTCTGGAGTTCTTAAAGGCTTGAGGTATTTAAGCGGCTACTAGGCTCAGAAGCACACCAGGCTGCAAGATCACGAAGGGATCAATTATCAGCCATCAAAGTGACAAAGGGATGAGTTATCAGACATCAAAGTGCAAGTACTCATATCATTTTGTGCTCACCTCCCTGATACAACCACGAAGACAAATGGGTGCATAAGTAAGTGTGGGCAAGAAAGCTGATGGTACCCGGCTATCAAAAGATATAGTGTCTGGGGTCTTAAAGGCTTGAAGGTAAACACGTGGTCATGTAGCTCAGAAGCAACAAAGCTCACATGGAAGAAGCACACCGGCCTGTGCAACACAAGGTGACAAGGGATCAGGTATCAGACATCATCAGAACAAAAAAATCTTACCATAGTGAATGAGTGAGAGAGAGTGGAGTGTATACCCAAAGCCCATTTGTAGGCCACTGGACATACCCTTACCGAAGGGTCTTGGGGAGGATACGAGACAGTCAGGATGTGATGTAGCAACGATGAAAAATACATCTTTCCTCTAGTTCCTAAATGCTTCCATCCCCCCCCCCCCCCACTGTCATGATCCAAATCCTAACATGCAAGTCTGACTAGACCAGAGGATATACACTGGTACAGATGGGAACTGGAAACACAGGGAAGCCAGGGCAGATGATCCCCTCAAGACCAGTGGTGTGAGGGGCGATACTGAGAGGGAATAGGGAGAGTGGGTTGGAAAGGGGGAACCTATTTCAAGGATCTACATGTAACCTCCTCCCTGGGAGACATACAACAGAAAAGTGGGGGGAGGGGACACGTAGGACAGAGCAAGATATGACAAAATAATAATTTATAAATTACCAAGGTTTCATGAGGGATGGGGGAGTGGGGAGGGAGGGGAAAAATGAGGACCTGATGCCAGGGGCTTGGGTGGAGAGCAAATGTTTTGAGAATGATGAGGACAACGAATGTACAAATGTGCTTTACACAATTGATGTATGTATGGATTGTGATAGGAGTTGTATGAGCCCCTAATAAAATGATTTTTTTAAAATGAGGAGCTGATATCAAAGGCGCAAGTAGAAAGCAAATGTTTTGAGAATGATGATGGCAACAAATGCACCAAAGTGCTCGATACATGGATGTATATATAGATTGTGATAAGAGTTGTATGAGCCCCCCAAAAAAATGATTGAAAAAAAATTTTTATAGAACTTGACTCAAAAAAAAGACATGAAAAAGTAAGAAAATGTAAGTAATCCAGGCTTCGTGAGGGAGGGGAAAAAAAAAACGAGGAGCTGATACCAAGGGGTCAAGTAGAAAGAAAATGTTTTGAAAATTATGATAGCAACATATGTACAAATGTGCTTAACAGTAGATGTATGCATGGATTGTAATACAAGCTGTAGAAGGCCATAAGAAAATGAGTTAAAATAAATAAATTTTTAAAAAGCATGCGTTCATCCTCAATTGTGAGGATGGCACAGGAGAGTGCAGTGTTTTGTTCTGTTGTGCAATGGGTCCCTGTAAAATGGAATTGACTCAATGACAGCTGACAGGATAACAGTCTCAGAAACCACAAATATACACCCAGCACAAACACAAAGACATTAGTGTGCTAATGTTTACAAAAGATATTATTTCTCTCATTAAAAAAGGGAAGAAAAAAATTTTTTTAAAGGAAGAGGCTTCTTCAGTTAATAAAATTGGAACAAACAAGGTGACAACAAAATCACTGAGGCATTCCTAACCCTCATTAGTCCATTCTTTTGGTGAGCTGAAGGCAGTTCTCTAAGGGCCTCACAGCATGCCAAATGGCAGAGTACTTTCAGGAACATGGGCTCTAGTCTAAGGGCAACACAGTCACTAAGTGGTGAGCAGCTATTTGTCTTTCTAGGAAACTGTAAATAATGTAGTCCTGTACACTGAGGATTCGGCTGGAAGATCAGAAGATCCAGCAGAGCAAGGGACTGACAATAGTTACTCACTGAATTTCAGGATGCTTAGAAGGTCTATAAGCAATTGAATCAAAATAAAATTTCATGAGAAATTTCCAGCCTAACTGTACAATAGATGAAAACTAAAAATTCTGGCAGCTAGAGAATTCACATTAAGATGAATAAACACTTTTTTACTATTTTGTTAAGTTCAATTTATTGGGTTCCAACATAACAATAGTATTGAGAGAGCACTTAGTAACACCTTCTATGACACCAGAAAAAACCTGATACCAATGTCAGATAATGATACTTTAAGAAAACTGTAGACCAGTGTTGATAACGGATCTGAATGAAAAAGTTATCTTTAAAAAAGGAAACTGAGCCAGACAATATATTAAAATAAGTATGTATCATGATTCATTCTAATTCATCCCAGAACTGATTTAACACAAGAAAATAAACACTCGAATATGCCTATTGAAGGGGAAAAAAGTCAATTATCTAAATAGACACAGAATACATACTAAACAAAGTCAAAGGCTTTTCATGTTAAAAACAAAACAACTACAAATCTAACATGAAATAGGTCAAACCCAATATGCTAATGTACATTCTTGGGGAAAAATTGCAAATGTCACATGTAGGAGAAAGAGAATCAGGATAAACATATATGTCCATTTTCACCACTCATATTAAAAATTTTACTACCTAGAAATCAGAAAAAAAGAATTAATAAAAGGAAGAGGGGGGGAAGGGGGCATCGAAAGAAGGAAGAAAAATGACTTCCAAAGAGAAGAAAAAAAATTCTTTATTTATCATAAATTGATGACTTCACATAAAAAAGATGCCAAATAGATCATAAATACTATAGCTAGTAAATATATAAAAAGTTGTAGGCTACATTTCAACACATAAAAATAACTTGGTACTTAAATCCCTAATGATTAACTGCTAATCTCCAACTCCCAAACCCTTACATATTAAAATGCTGAGCATCTTTCCAACACACCAATACCCTCCTAAAACACAAGAGGAGGAGGTGATGCTGCTTGCCAGAGATCAGAAAGAGCTGGCCAGCCTGCCTACAGGGTTAAAACGGGCAGAAGCAGTACTAGTAGATTTATATATGCACTTGGCAGAATGCACACATTTTGCCCGAACAAAACTACTGGTCAACCTCCTTAGTGGTGATCCAAAAGGATACTACAAAAACGTGTGTATGGTATACACACATGCACATATGTACACACCAAAATCAAGTAAGTAAAATAATGGAATTGAAAATATATTTTTGTGAAACATTTTGAAAAAATGAAAAGATCTAAGTAAGTAAAATGGAATCCAACTCAACTATTCAAAAGTTTGTGAGAACAGGAGGGAGAGCCTGGGGACCTGCAGGCTGGGAGAGCGCTGACAGCAGGCCAGGGTTCCAACTGGCGCGCTGAGACAAAAGTTCACAATGTGAGCATCTCCAATCCGTTTTCTTAGTAGGACCTCCTAGTTGACTACCTAAGTAGTGTGGAAAAAAAGAAGTCCCCACTCAGTGGCTGATCTACCCACCTTGTCCAGCAGGGGGCAGGCCGGGGTTCCAGACTAAGGTCCATCAGAAAGTGTGGAGGCCACTCCAATCTCTCTCTCCCTCCTCCTTCCTCTCCTCTGTCCTCCCTCCTCTCTCCTCTACTCCAGCCCCTCACCCTTCCACTCCCATCTTACAGGGAAGATCAGATCAAATCACTCCGACATTGAAGAATTAAAAAGTGACATCACTATGAACACTTGGCCACCACAGCCAGTTATCGCTGTGATAACTTTTCCAACATTTCCTGCTGAAAACCCAAAAGGTCAGAGGGATCTAGAGGTCCTGCTTTCACGGTGTGTATTTCTACTGAAAATCAAGATCCAGCGAGCTTAAACCCTTCTGCTCCAGGAGGGGGTTTCTGTCCTCCCTTAGCTCGCCTTAGGACACCAACATTACCTTTGCCAGGTGTACCGGCCCAGTCAAACAACCCACCTGACCCTGCTAAGTCCCTGCCTGCCCCGGAGAGGGACCCCATGGAGGCTGCAGCTAAGGCTCAGATGAAGCACAACAAGAAATGCCTATGAAGCAGCAAGGAGGCCTACTCTGTGTATGTGCACAAGGTGTTCCAGTAGGTCCACTCAGCCTCCAGCATCGCATTCAGGGCCATGGGCATCGTGCACGCATTGTTCAATGACAACTGTGGGCTCATCGCCTACCAGGCATCTCAACTGGCACATTCCAAACTGCTCAACTATCAAAGCTTGGGACATCCTGGCGACCATGCGCCTGCCGCTGCCTGGACAGTTGGCCAAGCAGCCGTGGCCGAGGGCACCAAGACCAACGTCCACTACACCAGCCCCAAGTAAATTGTCCTTCAGCCTCACAACGTTCAAAGCCATGGGCCCATTTCAGGGTCACTTCCCTTTAGCATTACCTTGTTTTTGGTTCCTTTGTTTCAGTTTGGGTTTTGATTCTTCTGTGCATAGTTTAGTTAGATTGCTTTTGTGATAGAGAGCTTCTTTCTTTTAAAAAAAAACACTTTTGGGGGCACTTAATCCACGTATCCCACATACTCCCACAATTCCATAGTTCAGCCATCTCAAGAATTGCACAATCATTACCACAATCGATTTAAACCTTGCCTATTTTCCCAAGATTAAATCACCTCCCAAAAGACTTGATAGTCACCTTCAGTTCTAGTGTACAGTCCCCTCGATCCTTCATTCTTACTCCCCAAATCCCCTCACCCTCCCCATCTCCACCAGCCACCCACCGCGACCCCACCCAGCCATCCCTACAAACCCTGCCATATTATTTCATCTCTAGGCATTCACTCCTTCTGTGCTTCACAAACTGAATCCAACAGAAACAATAAAGAATAGAAAGGATATGAAATGGGAATGATTTTAAAAACCATAGTAATATATAGATAAAAATCGAAACAAGGAGTAAGAAAAAGGGCCACCATCAATATTTTTAGAGCCAGGGAACACGTTTCTGTCACGGACCAGCAAGAGATCTTGCGCCTAGAACAGACTGTGGTCGGGTCCAGAGGGAGGTCAGCAGAACAAGACCCCGGGCTCACCTTTGAGCTGAGGAGGTGCAAGGAGTCTCAGGGAGGAGGTGCCGCTGTGTGAAAGGAAACAAGGGACGGCGTTAGGAGACCCACAATGAGAGACTCAGGGAACCTTGAAGCCCCAAACCCCAGCCAGGATCCCCTTTCTCCAACAGGGAATCCCACCATGAACACCAACCAATCCGAAAGTGGGGAAATATGACCGGCCTTGGGGAAACCCGCCCACCTCTCACCAAGAGAAGCGCTGGCAGGGTTCCTGGGGGAGAGAAAGGGCGCTTGCACCCTATTCAGCTGGACTAAAATAGGCTCCACCTACATACATGTTCTGGAGCCCAGAGCCTCCCACCTGGGAGCACCGGCAACAGGGTCCTCAGGCTGGGGTCGCTTCTCGGGCGCCTTGAGCAGAGCACGGACAGTGGGAGCCTTGCTGTGAGTTGCAGTTCAGAATAAGACACCGCCACTTCCGGCCCACGATAAAAACCTCATTGTCATCGAGTCAATGCAGACTCACATAGATACTATAGGACAGGGGAGAACTTCCCTGGTGAGTTTCCAAGAGTGAAAATCTTTGCTGGAGTAGAACGCTCATTCGTTCTCCTGTGGTGTTATAGGTGGTTTCAAACTGCTAGTCTTAAAGTTAGCAGCCCAACTTATACCCTTTTCACAAACAAGGGTTTGTTCATTCATTGTAGAGCCACCCACTATAGCATGCAACTAGAGTCCAAAACGTTCCCTCAGTTATACAAGCTATTTCTCATTGGATTGTTCACCTAAAGTTAGTGATTGATCAGCAGAACGAGATGTGCGCAGTCAGCACTACCAAGTGCTCCAAAAGGAATCCCATTAGAAAGTCCTGGAGAGAGTGGGAGAAAAATGTGGACCCAAACTCAGACTCACAAAAGAGACCCTCAAGGAAATGGCCTTTGGTCACTTTCATGTCCAGAACTGAACTCACCCCCTGCTAGGCTAACCAGTCATGTAAGTAAGATCAAGGACAGGATTTAGCTGATGGGGAAGAATGGAAACAGGAGAGTCTTGGACAAAGTGGATAGTGTGTTGTTGTTGTTGTTGTAAATTGTCCTCAAGTAGGTTCCAGCTCACAGAGAACCTAGGTACAATCAGTTGAAACACTGGCAAGTCCTGCTCCATCTCAGGGTGGATTTTATGTTTGAGTCCATTGTTGCAGCCAATGATCCAGTCCCTCAAAAGGCTCTTCCTCTTTCCAATTGCCCTTTTACTTTACCAGGCATGACATCATTTTCCCAAGTTGGAGCTCTCCTGATAACATATACAAAGTATATGAGAACATGTCACCATCCTCACTTCTCAGGATCATTAGCATGTGTGGTCAATGCTATTGTTAGTTTTGTTAATTCCTGTACAAATCTGCTCGAAACAAGGGATGAATATATGAATTGTGATAAGAGATGTAAGGGCCTCCAATAAAATATTTAATAAAAAATAAAATTCCATGAGACACTTCTAGCCTAATGGTAAGACTTTTAAAGGTGCAGATTCTGGCACTTATGAATAAATACCATTTTCTTATATTATTATTTAAGTTCAACTTATTTGGGAATTGAGTCAGTTCCTAATATTAAAAAAAATTTTTTTTCATGTAGCTCCATTATCAATGTTGATCTACCGTTTTCTTGAAGTATCATTATCTGACACTTGTATCAGAATATTACTGGACTCATATAATATGTTATTAATTGTTCTCTCTCAACCATTGTTATGTTTGTACCAAATTAACTTGAACTTAAATAACAATATAGTAAAATGCCGTGTTGTTAGAACAAAGTGTTCTTGTGTTGAGGGAGGGCTGGAGCAGAAGCCCAAAGTCCATCCACTTCCTCAATGTATGGCCATACAAATATATGTATATAGGCCAATCACACTATTTTATGAATTACTATATTTATATATGTACACCCTTATGTTTATACCTCTATCCATAGCTTTGCTTCCTAGATCTTTTCTCTATTTCATTTTAAATTCCTCCTGTCCTACCATCACACTCACCCCTTTTCTGCCTCTTAGTAATGTCTCTCAGCTAAATTGCTATTGCTCCAACAGCCCCAGGATGTCTACGTCCTCATTATTGATTTAATTCCCTAGTTGTTCCCCTAGCTATGGAATTGTTTGATCACCACTCCCTCCCCCCACCCCCTCCTTCCCAAAGGCTCTCCAGAACCATTGGTCCAGTTGCTTCCCTTGACTAAATGGATAGGCAAATCAACAAGAGCTGAAACAAAAGAAAAGATTGAATTAAAAAAGGGGGGCGAGGAACTAGCAAAAAAAACAAACCCAAACCTAAAAATATACATAATCCCAGGTCTGTCCGCTGACCTTTATGACAATCTCCCCAACGGTCCTGGGGGGTTCTGGGAACTGCCCCTCCTAGCCTGAAGTCTATTTTTGCAACTCCTCAGGGGCTTTATGACTTGGTTTGGCTTCCGTTGCTGACATGTTCTGTTCCCTTATTGGTTCACCCCACTGTGGAGGGAGGTGGGTGTCAGACCAGGCTCACTCCACACAATGTATCCCCAGTATGGTCCTCTGACGATGTACTCTCCAGCGAGTGGACATCATTTCTAAAACTGTTGTTGGCCTTACTGTCTTCTCTGTGTGCCCGGGCAGATTTTTGCAAATAATGGTGATAAAAAAATTACCATTCATTCTAATATCTCCAAACAAGACACACATAATTAAGAAGACATAATTAAGGTAAACAATCTTTATAATTAATTTTCTTTCATTGGTAATTATACCCTGTGACGATGGTGTAATGCCCTCTTAGTATTATTCATAAATTACAGACGTGAAAAAATTTAAGCAGCCTACACTGTATGGAGAAAGAAATAGAGAGAGGTGAGAGAGAGAGAGAAAGAGAGAGATAGAGAGAATTTATAAGATTTGAGGGGTGGTTGTGTTTGAATAATGCACAATGAAGTTTGACAAAAGTTCATTTACTGATGAAAAAGCCTTGTTTGATAAATGAGATTAACAGAAAAAAAGTGTCTCCAAGTATTACATTTTATAATGCAACAAACACGCAGATCACGATGCTAAGCTCTGGGTTTTGGGTGAGCCCTCATTGTATGTTAAATATTATACATGGTCTCTTACTTCACTTGGATTTTGAATTCTCTCTGCCTACATTTTAGATTCTTGTTTGCTAATATTTTCATGTGTTCACCTGTGTGCATGTGTGTCCGTGTGTGCCAGGTGTCCCTAGAGCTGCCAAGTGTTTCCTAAGAACACCTCCCACAGCAACTTCACCCAATTCACCCCGGGTTTATTCTGCCTTCATCTGGACCAGTGGTTCTCAACCTGTGGGTGGCGATTCCTGTAGGGGTCTAACGACCCTTCCACATGTTTCTCCTGATGCATAACAGTAGCAAAATGATAGTTATGAAGTAGCAATGAAAGTAATTTTATGTTTGGGCACCACCACAACATAAGGCACTGTATTAAAGAGTCGTGGCCTTAGGAAGGTTGAGAACCCCTGATTTTCTGGACTCACGAAAGGACAGATATTCCCATAAGGAAGGGTCCTGGAGTATAAGTTACATATATTTTATAATGATGCTGAAGTAATTACAGGTGATTACCCTTTAATCAGTCTCTTGCCTTCCCTCCTTTATTTCCCATCTCCTGCTCAGGATCCAGGTGAGCCTGGAGGCAGATAATTCAAGGTGCTAAAATTGGGGCAGATGTGGATTTCAGATCAGGCTGTGCTGTGTGGAAAGACAGTGGATCATCCTTGCTTGGATGTTTTGTGCTTCCTGGAAGGTAAAAGTACCTGGAACCTGGGTATGGGGACCTATTCCACGCCAGGTACCCTCAGCTAGTAGGTATGTAAGACAGGCTCCGGGAGGAACACAGCTTTTTGCCTCTGGAAGCCCTTGGGTTGAGCTCAAAGACATTCAGCCTGTGCTAACACGCTGACTCTGAAACCTCCACTAATGGCTTCTTAGTTGCTGATTTGTCCACATTCGGGCCTCACTTTCATTCTAGGGTATATTTAGATATCCACACGACCAGGGTGCCTGGTCAGGATTTAACCGATTAAGTCAGCACGGGGTTGGCCTGCTGTTATCACGAGTGACTCTTTGAGGACATACTTCTCCATGAGTGGAGAGCCCAGTGTGCTCTGAGAGGGAGTTCCTGGCACTGGACCCACAGTATGTCCCTGGGAATAACATCTTTACACTTAAGGGTGAAGCTGCAGCTCCTGCTTGAAGTATGTCTTGTGAGGTTAAGTGGTTGGATTTCTGGAAACTCAAGTAGTCACAGACTCAAATATTTTAGGGTTAGAAAGGTGTAGCACATCTTCTTCAAAGCTTTTAAGTCTGAGGAAAAAATCCAATGTTGTGAAATATGGATATCATGGTTCCAATAAAGGAACTTTTAATTTGATACCACCTTCATCTCTAGTGACATGAGGGTCCCTGAGAAAAATGGAATGGAGGGGATCAAAGGTAGAATAACCAGTAATTTGTTTCATGAAACATGTTTTCACTACATATTTGAGGGAGAAACCAGGATGCAGTGTGACCTACAAATTAGTGAGTAAGTACTTGGTAAGCTCTTGGTCACCTTGGTTATTGGGTGACACATCCCTGCATATGTATAATATCAGAGAAGGCTCCTTGAGTGTAGGACACAGTAGAGCAGAGGACCACAAGTGTCTTGGGGTAGATCTTGGTCATATGCTTTTAGTCATATTTAAACATTTATATATCCCTTCATTTTGCCAAATTTCATGAACCATTTGTAAAAGTTAACTGTAAACAGAGGATGTGTTGGTGTTTCCTAATTTTGCATGTCTACCTGTTGCAGTCTCTTACATTTAGGCAAAATCTGGGAGAGGAGACAGATCCACACACGTAATTAGCAGCATGAGTTTTTTTCAGTGTGTTAGGTTTGGTGCTTAGTTAGGGCTTTAGTGTGCTAGAGGCAGAGTCGGTACTTAAGATCAGAAGCCAGGTCCTGAGATTAATCAATGTTCCTGGTTCAAGAACAAGAATCAAGGGATAGAATTAGGAGTTAATTTGATGCTTTGAGATTCAAGTGTTGCTGGACAGGTTAAAAGGAATTATGTGTAGAAAGTTTCTGCCTAACAGATTATGTTTTAAGTTGATTAAGGGTGTATATGTTAAGGTATAATGATGTAGAGATATTGTTTAAAGATTAGAGTTTTCGGGGGTAGTTTCTGAATTTGAGATTTAGAGTCATAAGGTTAAGATTAAGTTGATAGACTATAGTCAAGGTTGTGACTCTGATTCAAAGAATTGGAATGAATGCATTAGGTTAGATTTAGTGTGGATCCTCATTGGATTTTTAAAGCACATGTTAACTTTGTTGAGGCATCAGGCGATGCTCAGGGTGTTAGTAGAAGTTCTGGAGGATGAGTGGCTTTTTAGCTAGTTATCAGTGTGTTGTAAGGATACTCAGCACGTTAATGTATAAGGGTTAATGGTTTGTGAGATGGTGATTTAGCAGTGAATGCATAGGGATTGAAGTACAAAGTTAATATCATGTGCTGAAATGTAGCCGAGACATTTTTCAGTTTATCAGCTATAGTATTTACGATATATTTAGAATCATTTATGCATAAAGTCATCATTTATTTGTAGTTAGATCAAGGATCGTTTCTTGTCCAGTCTGTGGGGGCACCATGCCCTGGCCCCAAAGTCCACTTTCAGCATTCCCTGGGGACCTTGCCACTCCATTCCCTTGCTGTTCCACTGCACTCCCCCAGTGCTTTGCCTTCGTATGGTGGGATCAGATCGAGCGCAATTCCCACACTGTGTCTCCGGTGCTGTCTCCCACAGGGTCATCGGTCAGTGAGGGACGTCATGTCTCATAATGGAGCTGGCCATGTGTTCCTCTCTGTGGACTGGCTGCTCTAATTGTGGTCATTGTCCTCAGGGGCTCGTGTGCCAGGATGTGCTCCACTATCTCCCACTGGGCACCTTCATCCACTCCCGTGTGCTCGGACCAGATATGTCCCTCTCCTGGAGCTGCACACTCAATGCTGTCCCTTGAAATAAATTTTTCTTGGGGGAGGGGCAGGCATCCACCCAGTATTTGGTACCAGGACCAGCCCCCCTGACCTCTCCACTGGCTCACCACTCCATGCCGGAATTACGCACCCACACCTTGGGGCACTGGGTAGAAGTCTGGTCCTTCTTTTCCTGTGGAGACATAAACAATACCCTCCCCTTGGATGGGTCAGCGCCCCATACCCCCACCACCCAACTCTCCCTTATTTTCATCCTTTTTTTTCTTCCTTTCCCCACTTCCTCCCCTGTTGTCTTCCATGTGCATCCCTGGATTTGATTTGATCCCTGCCATACTACACTGTCCTCACCCCAAGAATATTTGTATACAGTAGCTTTTTCCCTATGCCGCTTTTGCATTTTTTTATTTAATGCATACCTCAGAGGGCTCATGTTGTATTTGTCCTTTTGTTCCTGACTTAGTTCACTTAGCATGATTTCCTCCAGTTCTTCCCATGCTGCTATGTGCTTCATACGTTCATCACTGCTTTTTATCAATGCATAGTACTTCGTTGTATGTATATACCACAGTTTTTTAATCTAATTATCAGTTGATGGAAATTTGGGTTGCTTCCAACTCCTTGCAATTGTGAACTGTGCCGCAATGGACATTGGAGCACAGATGTCTGGCCTTGTTTTTTTTTCTTGCCTCTTCTGGGTATATGCCCAGAAGTGGGATTGCTCGGTCATATGGTAACTCAATTTCCATTTGTTTTAGATATCGCCAGATCGATTTCCATAGTGGTCGTACATACTTACAAGTCCACCAGCAGTGAATGAGAGTTTCTGTCTTCCCACAGCCGCTCCAACACTTGTTGCTTTCTGTTTTTTGAGTTGGACTACCTTTGGGGGTGTTAAGTGGTACCTCATTATTGTTTTAACTTGCATTTCTCTTATAGCTAAAGATCGGGAACATTTTCTCATATGTTTGTTGGCCATTCGGATTTCTGCCCCTGTGAAACTTTTGTTCAAGTCCTTTGCCCACCAATCAAGTGAGAAATTATTTTTTTTCTTTTCGGAATCTAGCAGAGTATTGTAGGCTTTAGTAATAAGGCCTTTGTCTGATATGTCAATGCTAAAGATGTTTTCCCAGTCCGTGGACTCTCTTATAACTCTCTTGGTGAATTCTTTTGATGTACACAAGTGTTTTATCTTCATGATATCCCATTAGTCAATTTGTGCCTCCTCTGTGTGTGTGTCCTTCCCTATTTCTGATATCCTGTGTATTCCCTGTGCCAAAGTTCACAAGTTAGTCCAAATTCCCTCATTGATGGCCCTAATAGTTTGGGGTTTAACTTCAAGGTCTGTGATCCACCTTGAGTTTATTCTTGTGCATGGAGTGAGATAATGTTCTTGCTTCATTTTTTTTCTACAGGTAAATATCCATTTTTTCTAGCACCACTTGTCAAAGAGGGCATCTGCTTCCCATTTGATATTTTTGGTGCCCTTATCAAAGATCATTTGTCTGTATGCTGATGTTTTTATTTCTGGGTTTTCAGTTCTTTTCCATTGGTCTGAATCGCTGTCATTGTACCAATACCATGCGGTTTTGACAATTGTGGCTGTATAGTATGTGCTAAAATCAGGTAAAGCAAGCCTCCCACTGTGTCCTTCTTGAGGAGTTCTCTGCTAATTCTGGGTTTCTTCCCTCGACATATGAAGTTGGTAATCAGTTTTTCCATTTCTTTGAAGAAAGATGAGGGTAATTGTATTGGGATTGCATTGAACTTATGTAGTGCCTTTGGCAGAACTGACATCTTAACTATATTGAGTCTTTCAATCCCAGACCATGGGATAGTCTTCCATTTGTTGAGGTCGCTATTGGTTTCTTGTTGTAGAGTTCTATAGCTTTCGTTGTATAGATCTTTTGTTGTTGTTGTTTTTTGTCAGGTATATTCCTAGATATTTAGATTTGTATTTGGCTATTGTGAAGGATATCAGTGTTTTGATGTCTTCTTCTGTGGTCTTATCCGATGTGTATAACAGTCCGATGAACTTCTGTTTGTTGATCTTGTATCCTGCCACTTTGCCAAACTCTTCTTTTGCTTCCATTACATCCCTTGCGGAACTTTTGGGAATTTCCATATATAAAATCTTATCATCTGCAAATAACGATAGTTTCACCTCTTCCTTCCCCAGACGAATACCTTTGATGTCTCTTCTTTGCCTTATGCTATTAGATAAAACCTCCAACACGATATTAAATAAGAGTGGGGACAAATGGCATCCTTGTCTGGTCCCCCTTTTCAATGGGATTGTAGTAGTCTTTTCTCCATTGATTACCACGTTGGCTATTGGTTTTTCATATGTAGCTTGTATTGCCTTGAGGAAGTTTCCTTCGATTCCTATCTTCTCAAGTGTCTTAAACAGGAATTGGTGTTGGATGTTGTCGAATGCTTTTTCTGCATCTATCAATATTATCATGTGGTTCTTATAGTTTTTCATGTCAATGTGATGAATAATACTAATGGTCTTTCGTATGTTGATCCATCCCTTCATCCCTGGTATGAATCCCACTTGGTCATGGTGAATTATTTGTTTTATATACTTTTGTATTCTGTTTGGTAGAATTGTGTTAAGGACTTTTGCATCAATATTCATAAGGATATTGGTCTGTAGTTCTCAATTCTTGTGGGATCCTTGCGCGGTTTTGGTATCAGATTTATACTAGCTTCATAAAAGGAGTTCAGCTGTTTGCCATCTTTTTTCTATGTTCTGGAAGAGTTTGTGTAGGATTGGTATTAGTTCTTCCCTAAATGCTTGGTAGAATTCTCCAGTGAAGCCACCTGGTGTAGGGGATTTTTTTTTGTTGGTAATCCCTTGATAACCTTTTCTATTTCTTCTATTGCTATGGGTCTGTTGAGATCCTTGACGTCCACTATGGAGGGATTGTTTTTCCAGGAATTAGTCCATATCTTCCAAATTGTTGAATTCATTGGAGTACAGTCCCTCATAGCACTGTGTAACTATCCTTTTGATTTCATTAGTGTGTGTTGGAATGACCCCTCTTTCATCCCTTATTGTTGCTATTGAAATTTGTTCCCTCCTTTCTTTGGTTAGGTTTGCCAGTGGTCTATCAATTCTGTTTATCCTTGATAATTTAAAACAGTCTTTATTTGGTTATCTCCAGACTGCTGCAATCTAAAAGTGAAGCTTAGATTGCAGTCCTGAGTGGACATTTCAGTCTATCTTAAAAGGCAAAAGCTCATTTGTCATTTTTCTAGGACTTAAGCCAGCATGGACAAAAGCAAAAATCAAAATTGATGTTATTATTCGCTAGAGTTAGTGAGTCCTAATGGGTACAGCATTGATTATATCATCCTGGTCAATTAAATTAAAACAGCAATGTCCTGGTTGCAACATCAAGTTCAACAATATTATTAATTACAATATTCTGATCTCCAGAACATAAGAGTACAATTTAAAATCAATCACTTTGAGATTTTCTGAGATGGGAGGGTGAAGGATGTAGGTCATTCAGCAGTCAACAAGATGGCATGATTGTGACTAGTGATAGTCTGTTTCAGAAGAAGAGATAATAGAAAAACTTCATTTTAAAAATTCTGTTGTGAAATAATTCTTTATTGTGAATTAGGTGTGGATTTATCCATCAATGTCATTTAATTCAGTAATTTAAGTTATTTATTAAATCTACAATTGCTTGTAACTATCCATTAACCTTTAACCCCCCCTGAGATATAATGTGCTACCACACATGGCCAGAGTGCACTTTAGAGGCAAGAATGGCAACGTCCATTCAACATATTGTCAAGAGGGACCAGTCCATGGGAGGACACCATGCTTGGTAAAGAGGAGGAGCAGCACAAAAGAGGAAGGCCCTCACAGAGGTGAGTTGACACAGTGGATACAACAATGGTCATATGCATGGGAACAATTCTGAGCATGGCCCATCCTCATGAACCTAATCCAAAACAATCCCATATACATCGGGAATGAGAACGTTTTATGAATGGGGTAGAAACCCAGAAGCAGAGGTTAGGGGTGAGAAGGTAATGACATTAACTGTCTGTGTATGATGATGGCATACCAATATCTGTTAGGACTGCTGTGAGCAAAACTTACAGAGAAAGGCTTGTAGACTTGCAGGGTCACACAGAGCCTCTGCAAGAATATCCAGGTGCAGAGAACCTCTATGACCCACTTAGCAATCTCAAGGGACAGGGAGCTCCAGAAGGTAGAACTTGCACAGTGGCACAGTATGATGAAGCAGGTGCTTTAGGACAACCATGAAGACCAGGTTTCCACCAAACACCAAGGTGCTGAGCAGGGAACAGTGGCCCAGAGCAGGCTGCAGACACTGAGCTGAGAATCATCAATGCCACAGCCAGCTAAGTTCAGGTGGGTCAGGGAGGCTGAGACCCTATGTAACAGACCTGCAAGGAATCCAGGTCTTAATTCTGCAGTGGACACACCACTTGGATCCAGGGACCTGAGGTGGCTGGTGCAGGGACACGCTCACAGGCTTGTCATATCAGAGTCCAAAGAAATGCAGGATGTTAAGGTGAGGGACTCCAAGGGGTCAGCAAACACACAAGCAGCTGCAATCATGTGCAAGTGTTCTTTCACAGAAATTATCATCGGAATCATTTTGTCTGGTTCAATGTCATGTTCCCCAGAGAAAGTAGATAAGGTAGGCAACATGTAAGTTTTATTTTCAAACTTTTTTTTTTGCCAAAGCTGAAGTTTCATTTGAAATTATTAGATCTTTTCAGAAAAATTGAGGCATGTATCATTTGATCCTTGTAAGGATTAATTTAACTCATTCAAGATGGCAAAGATGGCAACAAAGTAAGCTATTTTCTGCACTTCACTTCTATCGCTGAAAAGTGCTCCAAACTGATGTCTTGCTTTCAGATTAAAAAACGTTTTGAGTTCACAACGAGACTCAAAAACACGTTTTAACTCTTCCTGTTGACAACCATCTCACTTCAGTGTGAAATAGCAGAGCATTATTCAGTATATCCAACTCGTTGTACAGTTGCGAAAACAGTCGACTGCTTTAAGTGCTCGCCTTTACAAAATTGACAGAACTTATGATGCTTTTTATCACTTCTTATGACCCTTGTGGCAGCATCTTCATCAATAATATTTACCAATGAATCATACAGTGTGTTCCGATGACTTTTGGTAACTCGTTCAGTACCAAACATTGAAAACCAGATCGACATCCTAACATAACTGGAGCCCCTTGTGCAAACAGTACAAACCTTTTCCCAAGAGATCTTATGCTCTTTCAGAAACGAACCAAGTGTGCCAAATACATTACGTGCAGTAGTTGTTGTTTCAAGAAGTTTGCAAAATGAAACACATCTTTAAAGTCGCCGTCATTCATATACCTCAAGTAGACCTGTAACTGGGACCAGGTTGCAATATCTTTACATTCATCAAGCTGGATGCTAACTAAATATTGGAAGTGGAGCAGATTTAATTTCCTGGATGACCTGTTCAAGAATATCAGCAGACATGTCATGTATTCTTCTGCGGACAATGTCGTTAGATAAGGAAATTCCACTCAATTTCGTAACAAATTCTTCTCTGATCATAAATCTACGAATGTCTTCTGCCACTGGCAACAGTAAATCCTCAGCAATGGTGTGAGGTTTCATAACTCTGGCGATTCTGAGTGCCACCATATATGAAGCTTAATGGCTGCTACGTTTTGTTTGTAGTACTTGAGACCAGTGTCAAGTCTGGATTTCTTGAGTCCATCAACTTTGCTTCTAAAATAGTTGGTATCCTTGCCGGCAAAGCTTGGATGCTTGTGATCAAAATGGTATTTTAGTTTGTTTGGCTTCAGAGATTTGTCTGATAGAACTTCACAACAAATAACAAATTGTGGTTTCTCAATTTCTCTTGTAATTATTGAGGTAAAACCATACCGTAAGAAAATCTTCACTGTATTTTTTTTCTTAATGTTCTCTACACAATCCATTGCCATGGGATGGTTTGATAATGAAATAATATATAACAATAGCTTTAATAATGCAAAGGATGATACCTAGCATATTTCAGTGAATACACTTCATTAAATTTTCCTAGGATTTATCATGATCTGTATTGTTGTTGTTTTTTACATACCTGTTACTATCATAGGGAGTTCAGTACTCATATCCACCACATCTGAATATAAAAAGACCAATCAGGATCCAGATTAAGTTCCCATGGTCCAAATATATATATATATTTAGTAGTTGATATTAAATTTACCCAGTAATTATAATTCATGAAGTGTCGTTTTACCTCCTATACTGCTGATTTTAACAGAGTAGCTGCTTTCAATGAAGCTACTGCTTTCTACACAGTAGTGGCTCTCTACACATGGATAACTGGTCCACATAAGTACATGATGGCGTCAACCTTCTCATATACATCTGTATGGGGTGTATGTAATTGGGTTGGCAAGATGATGTCATCATGCCGGGTACTTGTATGTGGAGGTATCTGCATGTGGGCAGACCCACCTGGTGACAGATAGAGGAGTGCTGCCTCAGTTCCTAAAATAATCAGAAATATGTGTTTTCCGATGGTCTTAGGCCACCCCTGTGAAAAGGTCACTTGACACCCCCCCAAAGGGGTCATGACCCACCAGTTGAGAACTACTGTTCTAGAGTTATCTAGGCTTTCTATTATATATCACTGATGTCGATCAGAAATCCATTCATGAATGTGAATTATATCCACATACAAGTGCCCTATAGAGTTGAAGGCTGAAGCCATCTCCCTTGACGAAGCATTAAGCAAGGATATTGCCATATGGGTTGCTCTTAAACCACTGACAACAAAGTGCACTCATGAAGGAGTGACCATGGAGCTTCATTTTCCTATAGACCATCACCTTAGGTAAGATAACATATGCGGATGGAGAGAACACTGTGGCAGCTCCAGAGCTCTCACCTTCTGGTTTACTTCCTCACAGGTGTGCATGCCCTGATGCAGTTAGTGCAGTCTGGGGCCTAGGTGAAAAAGTTGGGAAATTGGTGAAGATGTCTTATATGACTTCTGGAAACACCTTCATGAGCTACGTCTATGAATAGGGTTTGACAAGCACCCAGAAAATGCCTTCCGTGGATGGGCTGGATCAACATCTACACTGAGAAGTCAACATATGTGCAGGGTTTGGCACAGGGCTATGTCTTCTCCATGGATACCCCAGTCTGCACAGTGTATCTACAGATTAGCAGCCTGAAGTCTATGTGAGACACACCCTGTGAAACCTACATGCTGAGAGCATCAGGAATCCTGGGGGAATGGCAGCTGTGCTTATTGAGGCAGTGACTCTGAATATTTCCCTGAATCCTTTATTTACCATTAATGCACCTAGAAATGACAAAGAAAATTACTTCCTGAGATTGGCCTTACTTGCCTGTGACATTAAGTCATCCCTCAACAGAGGAGGATAAAAAATACCTTGGTATGTAGACTTTGTTCATCTCTCTGTGTAAATACTTCCATTACGGCACTATGAACAATGCAGACTCTATGAAGGACTGATTCATCATCTCCAGAGACAATGACAAGAACACAGTTCTTCTGCAAATGGAAGGTTAGAAAATGGAAAACAAGACCCTCTGTTACCCTGTGAGAAAGTGAAAGGAAGTCAGTGTGATCCCAGACACAAACTCCCTGCTGGGAGAGAGCTGGACAGCAGGGGGCGCTCAGAACCCACAGATCGCAGGACATACTCAGAAACAGATGGAAAGGGACAGGGTTGGTTTCCTGTTCTGTTCTGGGGATGCTTCTCCATCTCAGGTTTCCCCCAAGGGATTTCTCTATTTTATGACATAGGAATACAATATTAATGTATAAGAAATATGTAAAATCTACCCTATTGCATGTGGGATGAATAATATTGGAATTGAAATCTCAACAAAAGTGGGGAGGGAGGAGCAAATAAAAAATACAATTTTATTTATTAGTGTTATATGTTACTTGTTGGCATGCTAAACTCGGCAGCAATTGCATTCTTCAAGAGATGTTTGATAATAGTTGTATTGATTGGATTCCCTTGAAGGCAGATATAACCCTATCACAGACAGTATTGTATTTCATGATGGGTTTAGCAAGATCCTTTCTGACAATGAATGCCATGCCATTTTCCTGACTGTGCTGTCCTCGGCATAGTAAATCCTATGATTTTCTGATTCAAATTGGCCAATACCAGTCAGTCCATTTACACTCACTAATGCCTAGGATACCGATCAATATTCATGCATCCCATGTAATTTTTGACCACTTTCAATTTCCCTAAACTGATAGTATGCCCATTAAAAGTTCTGACCCTTAGAAGACCTTTGTAGCAGTTTCTCTTTATCTTAAGTCATGGCCCATCAGCAAATGAAGATCCTGACATCTCCACTCCCAGAGGCTTTACCCAAATCACGTCATCATGGCTCACTCCTCTCCAAGAAATCAGCCTCTCTTCAGTCACATTTTGAGTGTCTTCCAACCTGAGGGCCCATCCTCTAGCAGCAGCTTCAACAATGTCCTACTTCCTTTGCTTAGGCTTTCAGCATTCAACAATGCTTCAAAGTTGTGGGTAAAGTTTTATCATAATCTTCCTCTGAAGAGGGGAGAGATATCCTTCTGCATTGTCTGTTCTTAGTCTGGAAGATTTGCTGAAATGTGCTCATTTTGGGTGACCCTGCTGGCATTTGATATAACAGTGACATATCTCCCAGCATGTCAACAAAACACAAGCCACCACAGTATGATGAACTAACAGACAGGTTGTGAGAATATAACATTATTTCTTCAAAATACATCAAACAAGTTCTGGCTAATATTTTAAATGCAATAAATAAATAACAGCATAATGCAACCAAATAGTGGAGTATTTCAATTCAACATTTTCTATTGTGGACTTAATATTAAAACAGAAGATCCATAAGGACATCAAGAATCAAATAAGTAAACAAATAAATGGGTCAAGCAAACTAGAATCAATGACCAAAATATAGCATACTCCAACAAGCACAAAACATATTTGCTCCCATTAAGCTGGGGTTCATTTCAGAAATAAAGTTAAGCATGAAATAGATGGAATTACAAACAGAAACATAGATAGATAAATACAGGTAGACAGATACAAGATATGGACAGAGAAAATAGATGATAACTAAATCGATAATTCAGTAGATTGGTAGAACAATTAATAGATTTATGATAGGTGATAGATAGATAGATAGATAGATAGATAGATAGATAGATAGATAGATAGATAGATAGATAGATAGATAGATATAGAGCAGCGATAGGAAAATGTATAGAAGGATGAGGGAGAGAGAAAGAGAAACCCTTTCAATGGACGCTGGTGTGATTGTGCATTCAGATTCAGGGATTTGGACTGAGTCCATGCAGATGGTGTCCAGACAACACTCTTGTCTATCCTGAGATAAATTGGAGACTAATTGCACAAGCTACAACATGAGGTGTTTCATCAGGAGTAAGGTGTTGTACATGGATGCTATAAAACAATGACTCACTCCTCAAGAGATTGTCTCAAGCAACTGGGTCCCCACAACAGGAATATACCACTTATTTGATGCGTGCATTGATGCCGATACAAGTAGGTCAGGGAAGCTATGTGAGACTAGATTGTAACCACCACGAAGGGAAGGTTGGGATCTATGGCACAGGGTCTCAAGCCAAATAGGCCCATGACCCTGATTCAAGACAGTGCATGATGAGGAAGATACAGAGTTCTAGCAGAATTTTGGAGCCTCCCCTATCCCATTTTCCCCTGTGTCACGGTTTTTAGTTCTCTTCCTGCCTCTGAGAACCAAGATTTAGATGTTTTTAGCATAACTGTCAACCCCAGACAACAGAGGGAGGAGAATGAGGCACGGAAGTAGGACATATACTCTGTGTCCTTGTTTGTTGTTTGGGAGGTCCCGAGTGCACAAAGCACAACCTGAGGAGCTCTCTTCTCATCAGAAGAAAACTGAGGGGGAAGCGTTTTAATTTAATTTTCTCTTTTTTCTTTTTCTTGTGGATTGCATGAAGGTATACCGAGAATAGTAGTGTTAATTCAAAAATTCATACACTGTTGGTTACATTTCATTGACTTCAATGCACACTAACTCTTGTTACAATAACCTTTTCTTGCCAAACATTGTGAATATTCCCCTGGATAAATGTTGCCCTTTTAATCACAGAAGTTTGATTATTCTAAAGTCATTGTCTCTCCCCAGGACTATTGCTCCCTTGTGGGCCTGTCAATTATTTAGCTGGAAGTATTTCCAAGGGGTGAGTTCAGTCACAGACCTTAAGGAAGGCTGACAGCCATAGTCTCAGGACTTCCACAAATCTACCAAACCAGTAAGCCTAGTCTTCGTATTTTTCTTTTCTTTTCTTTGTGTGTGTGTGTGTGTGTGTTGTTTCACTTTTTATCCCACTCTACCCAAGAATTCTAATGTTATTTTTTTCCAAAGAAGTGGGTACTGATAGCAAGGCACAAAGGCACCATCTATTTCTCCTGGTCTTAGCATCCAGGGGACTCATATCCATGATTTATTACAACATTGGACTAATGGTTACCATGTGTCTTCAATGATCATCACTCTGGAAAGGGAGACACAATTAGCTGCACCTCATGTGGTTTAAAGTCCCCAGTCACTACTCTCAAAAGCCAGATATAGGACATTGTCTTTGTGGGCTGTTATGTCAGCGGTACTTTGTATTCCCTGAAACCTAAGGCCTCCTCCTCAGAGAGAGAAAATGTTAACCCACTGATGGCTTTCTTTAGTTTAGATCAGAGCAGATCAGAGAAATGTTTAGAGACAGATGATGAAACTGATGAAGGTGAAATATTCCCTTTGTTGGACTTTTAACTTCTCTTCTGAACAGAGCTACACTATCAGAGAGATGGTGACAAGGGCCAGGTTTGACCATGAGTACACAGAGAGTAACACACTCATCTTGGGCTTTATTTAATCTGCACAGATTGTCTGACACTCTGAGTAAAGCTCACACTCCCTAAGATTTGTTTTCTCTCCTCAGGCAGCAGAAAGCACAGAGGAGACCTGGGCGCTAGGACGCACCTGAGAGTCTATTGAGAAGGGGCCATTTGGGAGATCAGATTCTTCAAAGTCTTCGCTAAGGAGACAGAGGTACTTTCTATCCTAGACATAATCCCACAGACAGTTAAGTAGAGACCGTCTGTGAGGACCCCGGATCCTTGGGCTGCAGATTCACACTGGGTTTGAAACTACTCCTCCCTGGGTGTGGACTGAGAGATGCACTGAGTGGAGAGCCACTGTTCAGTACTCTGCGTGGGAGAGGTGCTAGTAATAGTGCCCATCCCATTCTCTCTCTCTCTCTCTCTCTCTCTCTCTCTCTCTCTCTCTCTCTCTCTCTCTCTCTCTCTCTCTTTTTTGCAGGATGTTACTAGGATCAGGTTCTGTCCTTCCTAGCAGTCCCAAGACCCGCACCTCCGCCTGCCTTGGGTTTCCAGGGTTATAAGGCTGGAGGAGTCTGACATGGAGGGCAGGGCAGAAATATGCAAAGTGGAAGACATCGATTTTAGACCCACAGGCTACCTCCACAGGGGAAGCTCCCTCATCACCCAGCTGGGGACCACAGTGTGATTACTTTGCAACCTCCTTCCAAGATGGGTTCTGCCACCCTAGCTCTCCTCGTTGCTCTTCTCTGAGGTCAGGATCACCACAGGGTTTGCGCTGAATGGAGGGTGTGTGTGTGAAGAGGCAATCTGTGATCTCTGAATCCTATTTCCACAGGTGTCTGTGCCCAGGAGCAACTGGTGCAGTCCAGGGCAGAGGTGAAGTGACCCCGGAGTCTTTGAGAATCTCCTGTAAGACATCTGAGTACAGCTTTACTGGAAGCTGGATCAGCTGGATAAGACAGACACCTGGAAAGGGCTTGGAATGGATAGGAAGGATTGATCCTAGTGACTCTGGAACCAGGTACAACCCATCCTTCCAAGGAAAAGGCACCATCTCCACAGACAACTTCATCAGCACCATGTCCCTGCAGTGGAGCAGCCTGAAGGACTCAGACACAACCATGTATTACTGTGCAAGAGACACAGTGATAGAAACTCCTTCCTGAGAGGGGCAGAAACCCCCAGCCTGATGCAGCTGCAGAGCAGGAGTCTCAGAGGCATCCCTCAGTCCAGCACCAGAGGACACGGTGTCTGCTGTCTCCTAGAGCTTGAGAACAAGAACACAGGCCTCTGACAAGACAAGAAAACAATTCCCCACATGGGGACACTGATGCCTCTTACTGGATCGGGGTTCTCTGCACTGACTATATAACTTCCAAACAACAGCAGGGCTATAGAACAGATGATGTAAGGTTTCTTCATTAAATCCTAAGCGTTCAGCCCTTGCTTCCCTTGAAGAATGAGCAGGTGCATTGTCCTAAAAGGAAAGACATTCCTCAGCTCAAATTGCCTAGCCATTTTTGGCACCAAGGCCATTCCCAGTATTATGAGAACTTATTCCTAATAAGTATTCGTAATGATCATTGTTGCTTTGTAACTGGATTCAGTTGCCTGCATTCAACTTGATTCAGGAAACAGTTTTGTAGAAACCTCCTGGTGGAGTGGTGTCGCTGTGGCATTAGCAAACTTGTCATGGATCCCAGACCTTATGCCAGTCAGTTACACTCCAGAAAATGGTTGGTATAGTTTCCTGGTTAAAAGTAGTCTCCCCCCAGAGGAGACACTGGACCCTCCTGAGCCAGGGTGACCTTGGTTCAGAAATGTCTACCTCCTTCCTCCCTGTATTTCTCATGAAGATCCTGATCCTGCCATGAGGTCAGTGTCAGGGAAGGGTAGGTTGGAGTGATTAGAGTCAGGCAGAACCCAGGGAGAGGCCATGGCATACAGGGATCTCGTACTGTAAGTCACTGTAGTAGTGTCCTTGACCCTTACTGAAAACAATTCTCCCTACCGCTGTCCTTTGTGAGTACGGAGGACACATCTGTGTGTTACATACAGTGCAGGTGGACACAGGGCAGTCAGCGTGGCCCTCACATAAATTATCTTGTAGGACAGCTCTGGGGCTGGACTGCATGGAACGTTAGGACCAGCAGGGGGCGCTCAGGACAAACAGCACAGGCCCAGGATCGATCCACGAGCAGGTTCAGAGCTGAGCATAGGTGCTGCTGTCTGCAGTGTCGTCAGCTGGTTTTGTTCCCACAGTTCTCAAACATGTTCAGTGGAAACTCTGTTTACAATCAGAGGGAGTGTACTAGTATCTCCTTAAGGGTAACAAAGAAGCTCTCACTGTCATATAATTGATTGCAAACCAACGGTTTGAACCAGCCCTATAAAAGGTATTTGCACAGAAGTTGTTGGTCTTGCAAAATTCTGCTATGTGATCTGCGATTTTATTTCTTGGTTTCAACTTAGTTAGTTGAAAGTGTAGAAAATATGAGTGATTTATATATACAAATCTGGAGTTCACATGAAAGTACCAGCATGATAACCAGTGAAACAGACTCCATGATACAAAGATACAGAGATACAAAGTGGGGTGGTGATGTTGAAAGCTAAGTATTGGGCTTCTAACCACAAGGTCACTGGTTGAAACCCAACATCCTCCCCTCAGGGACTGTACTACCGTCTCTTAAATTCCAACAAAGGGAATGTCCCTTAACAAAGGGAAGACAGTAAAACCGCTACAAGTTGGTGTCTTATGAAGGTGAAAACATCACAAAAGTAAAATACAAATATCATCCACAAAATAAGAGATCAAAAAGTGGTAAACTTACTCCCTGTAAATGGTGGAAAATTTGTGAGTCCAGTGGGCTATGAGTGAGTGTAAGGTGGTCAGGCAGCCCCACTGGGTCCTTGCTCTCATCAGATTCATTTTATGTTTATTTACTGTGCACATTGGTGTCTATTAACAATATTTCATCCTTCATGGCCTAAAAATTGAATGACTTTCTAAACTGTTACTATTATGATGAAGGTAAAATGAATTTATTTTAGTTTTATGTTGACATTTAATTAGAGAACTGACTCTTTTTCATAAAGTGAATTTTTGAATAAATGCTGTTTCTGAAAGTTAATGCAACTTGATATCACAAGTAGAGACTGTTTAAGAACAGAAATGGTTTGTTGAATATCTAGGAACTAGAAGTTCAAATTTGAGGGCAGCTCTAAGGGAAGGCGCTTTGAAAATTAATTTGATGAATGATAATCTATTCAATCAATAGTATAAAAAGTATAAAACAAACAAATTGATTTAGAATTTATTCCTATTAAGAAAAAACATAAAAGTGTTTAGATGTTAAAGCAAAATGCAAAGTCAAAAATATTCTAAAATAAAATAATGGACATTATAATAGTGTTTGCATGCATGCCTGTATGAATGTGAGATTTTTAGATACAAACATAAAAAATCCACTAAAGAAAAAAACAATAAGTTTTATTGAATTTGGACTTTTGAAATTGTAAATGTTATTTAAAGCTAAATATTCTTAATAAACTACGTATAACCTTGGAAAGAATTGGAATTACAGAACACTTCGTAGTACACTTGAGGAACTTGTACACGGATCAAGAAGTAGTTGTGTGAACAGAACAAGGGAATACTGCAAATCAAGAAAAGTGTGTGTCAGGTTGTGCTCTCTCGTCATACTTGTCAAGCTGCATGATGAGCAAATAATCAGAGAAACTGGACTATATGAAGAAGAATATGGCATCAGACCTGGAGAAAGCCTTATTAACCTCCGTTATATGAAGGTGATGCAATCTTGCTTGCTGAAAGTGACGAGGACTTGAAACATTTGCTGATGATGATCAAGGATTGAAGAGCTCATTATGGTTGTGAGTCAATGTAAAGAAGAACAAAAGATGCAGCCAGATTATAATTCTGTTGTTTATGATTACTTGTTTATTTTGAACTGACTTTTAAAAGTAAGCATAGCTCCTCCCCCAATAAGCTGCCAGGAAGAGCATCCACTCTCTCTCCCAATATCTAAAGTCAAAGCAAAACAAATAAAAACTGTTACATGACTCAATCTTTATATAGTGTCCCTGTTATTGCCTTGTCCATTTGAACCAAACATAGGGGCCAAGGATGGGAATATTCTTTTAAGTCCCGGGATCCTCTGCATTTAAACTCTAAAAATTTACTTTTACTGTGGGACTTTGTGAATCCTTGCAATTATTATTGTCCATTCCTGGATTGTTTTGTTCCTTCAATAGCTCTTTAATTTTTAACTAAAATTCCAGTTTGATCTTTGGAAGGAGGAACAAAGAGGAAATAATATATACGTTTCTTGCCCGTCTCTGTCTACCAATCACTGCCAAATTCCTAAAAACGAAAGAAAGAAAGCATCCAAACAATAAATGACAATAGGCTTCCCATTTCTGGGAAAGACTATGTTCAGTAACTAAAATCTTGTGGCAAGATTATATTTGTTGCAAATATAATAGCTAAGGGGACTCTGAGTACAGTATAAGATGAACAATGGACATTCTGTTTGAGATTATTCCCCAACCTGTTTAACGTTGTGTCACAATGTAAACTCCACAGCTTGTCCAAGGAACCTCTCCTTAGTATATGCGATGTTGCCACAGGATGTCGAAGTGCCTCATTTATTGCCCATAATTATTCTGTATTTCCCTTCCTGATGTCCTGTCTCTGTTGAGCCCTTTCCTCACACAAGAAAAAATCCCAAAACACCCAATGAGTATTAATCCTGAACCAAACTGGCCAGGCAAACATGTCCACAAAGACATTCCCAACCTTCAGGTCACAGGTCACTGGAAACAGGTCACATGGAACTGAAGCACTTTAGTCACGGAATCAAAAGGCATCAAAAAGACATCGCCAGTCCAAATAAGAAGACATTTGGAACCAAGAAGGACAAAGAGCTGTATCTTGTTAAGAATCTTAACCACACCTTAATGCATATTCATGATCATCCCTGTGACATATGTTTCACATCCATAATCCTCTACATTTAATTATTAGTATATTTTTCTAAAACTTTAAAATGTGGTCGCCATTTTTTTCAGAAGCTTTCCTTGGGGAATCTTGTGGCTCAGTCCTTGCTTGATCTAAGGAAAGCGGCCCCTTTCACTGTCTTGCAGCCCTGTGTTTGTTGCTAGCAGGAGTCATATTGGTAAAAAAATTCCTTTCGTCGAGTGTGCTTTGTAACACAATAGTACACTCTGTCTTATAGAGTCTCTGTGAGTCGGAATCCATTGATGGCAGTGAGTGTGGTGTTGGTGTTAGCACAATGAAGATGATGGAGTCAGACTGTCAGTTTCTGAGAAGTCTGGGAACTTCTCTTCTTTATTCCCGTGGCTTCTAGTATGCAGAGCACCTCAACAATTTCCAGGTACAGTCTCAAATCTAGTGAAAAACATTTCATCATGGACAGGATTCTCTAGGATCCATAGACCTTCTCTATAGGTCACAGTATCCTGTGGAGATCCTCGGCCTAGCCATTACTTCTCTCTAGCAGTGTCAAGATTCCAAAAATGGGCTGGCTGACTGAGGCTTCCATTACTTGTCGTCAGTGATTATTTTCCCTGTCCTAGTTGTCCAAGATTTGGGGCCAAGAGTGAGCAATCATCACAGATCCTCTCCATAGGCTTTGCTGTCTCTGATGACTTCATGCTGCCGGAGCTGGAGCGGCCAAAACCCTCAGAAGAGGTTACAGTAGCTGTGAGCAATATATTTCAATAGCAGAAAACAACCTCCCATCTCTAAGGGGCTGATGCTTCAGCTCCAGAAAAATATCCAGAAACAAAAGCTGTTCTCCCTGCATCTGAGCTCAATGACACTGAAGACACGGCTGTCCATTAATGTGTGAGAGAAATAGAGGACTCACTACCATCTCAAACACAAATGTCCCTGCGATGGTGCCATTGGTCTATGAGGATAACGGGTTGTGGAAAGGACAGGGACAAGAATTCTGGGGCCATAGCAATGTGGGAGGCATGAGAGCAAGAACCATCCTTTAAGCATCTAGGGTTTCAGTTCCTGTCAAAATGTCTTCTCCCCAAAAGTTTATTACAAACCCCACAGATATTGCACTGTTCATACATTTGTAGATTTTATGCTGTGGTAGATGTAAGATCTCATGTTAACCTGATAAAAGCCTAAAGGGGTGGAGTCTAGTCTATCAATCAGGTCACAGCCTGGTGATCCCTCCTTGTGGGTGTGGCCTTTTTATGAGGCTTCTCAGAACTGTTTCTTGATTCTGCCATTATAAGAGGCTGGTCTCTCTCTCTTCTCTCTTTCTCTCTCTCTCTCTCTCTCTCTCTCTCTCTCTCTCTCTCTCTCTCTCTCACCATCCTGTGGACAAGCCAGCCACATGGAGCCTCGGTGATGGCAGCCAAAGCCCTGGAGATGTGTCCACTGTCATTGGATCCACAGGACTTTCCACGCACCCACCTGTGGTGATCCTGCATTCAGCATCATTGCATGTGTTATATAAATCTGAAGAAGAATTCATGGACTAATATCAGACAAAAAGGCTAATATTGAACTTATAGACGATCTGGACTGGCTGGTATGTTTTTTTTGATGAATAGTAACTTCTTGATATAAAGTTCTCTTTTACACAAGTTCCTTTACAAATTATCAGAAGCAAAGCCTGAGATGCTAACAATTAAACAGCAAACAAACAAACAAAGAACAAATAAACATATTTTGAAATGCTTCATTATATTGTTTGTACGTTTTCTGCCATTTCTCCTAGATAATATATTTTAAAATGCCAGATTTTCCCCTCAGAACTTATGAAGAAATTTCGTCCACATTTGTCCTTAATTATCTGTCCCCCAGACAGATCAAGCATAGGATCTTGAGCACAGATGGTGTAGTACCAGACACTGTTTTGTTCTGCTGTGCACAGGGTCCTTGTGGGTCAGAACTGACTCAATAGTACCTATCCACAACAACCACATGACCCAGAACTCCAACCCTACCTTCATTCAGGACACAATGCTTAAATGGGAAGAGCTGCCCAATAACTGGTCTCCTTCCTGTCAGGACCTCTGTCCTGTAGAAAAGTTTAAAGGCTTCAGGGTGATGACCAGGACTCATATGAAAAAGTTTTAAGAAAATGGAACACTGCACAGGTGAGAAAAAGGGCAAAGAATTTGTGCCACTTTTCGTTGTTCCGTTTTTACACTCTTTAATGCTTTTACCTGCTTATTCTTTAGGGTAGCAAGAGCTGTCCTGAGAATTAAATTTGGAAACTTTTGCTCATTCATCCTACAACACTAATCTTTTTAAAATCACTTTATTGTGAGCTTGTACAACTCTTCTCGCAATCGATACATGCATTCATTTTGTCAAGCACATTTGTACATTCGTTGCCATCATCATTCTCAGAACATTTTCTTTATACTTGAGCCCTTGTATCAGCTCCTCATTTCCCCCCTCTCTTCCCACTACCCCCTCCCCCACAAATCCTTGATAATTTATAAATTACTATTTTGTCATATCTTACACTGTCCGATGTCTCCCTTCACCCACTTTCCAGTTGTCCATCACCCTGGGGGAGGGGATTATATGTAGGTCATTGTGATCGGTTCTCCTTTCTCCCCCACCTTCCCCTTGCCCTCCTGATATGGCTACTCTCATTATTAGTCGTCAGGCCAACCCCGATCTTACCTCAACCAAAATCTCAAAAGATATTGAGATGGAAATGCTGTGAATCCCTTATAGATACAAAAACCATTTTTACATTTCTATATGTAGTATTATTCCTATAAAGCAGAAATATATGACTATAATCTCATGTATTGTGTGTTAGTAGGACAATAAAATGAATTAATATGTGATAACAATTGAGCATAGAACAATCACATCATACATGTTACCAAGGATATTGTCATTGTGCCCTTCCCAACACACCTAAAACACTCAGATCTGTTCTAGAAACAGAACCCTCAGATCTCAAAAGTCATGCAACTTCATTTATTGCTGTGTAGTAGGAGGGCATGCAAATCCCTCCCTCTGCTGATGAAAGTCAACACAGCCCCAACCCTGCAGCTCTGGAAGTGCTCCTGGATTCTCAGGAGCCCCCACTCAGTGATCAGGACTGAGCACAACACAGACAGCATGGAGTTTGTGCTGAAAGTGGTTTGTCCTGGTTGCTATTTTAAGAGGTGATTTTGTCAAGAACCAGTTTGTGTGCTTGGCTGTGAGTGAGAGACATGGTGAATGTGTCTAATGGTTTTCCTGCCCAGGATGTCTGTGCTTGCAGAAGTCCAGAGTGAGGTGTAGCTAGTGGAATATGGGGGTCCTTGGGGGATCTCTGAGATTCTCCAGTGCAGCCTTTAGGTTGTCCTTCAGTAGCTATGCATGATCTGTGTCCTCCAGATTCCAGGGAAGGACCTGCAGTGGGTCTCAAGTATTAGTACCAGTGGTGATGGTGCATACTACAAAGACTTCTCCAAGGTGTCTTTGAATCTGCAAGAACAGCTGTGTCTGCATAAGAACAGCCTGAAATGCGAGGACACGCCTTTGTATTTCTGTGCTGCTACCATCATAGTGAGGAGAATTCAGATTGAACCAGGACACAAACCTCCCCTGCAGGGAGGAAACATGCCCCTAGGGGACACTCAGGACCCACAGAACACATGCCTCAGGTCCAGGAGCAGGTGGGGATGGAGATTCAGAGCTGCTTTCCTGCTGTGGTATTGGCATTCTTCTCCATCTCGCAGTTTCCCTCAGAGAATCTCTCTATTTGTATACTGCCAGTTGTACCTATCCCTGAGTGAGATGTTTGAATTGAATCAGAAAGACTGGTTATTCAAACTTACCAAGGATGCCTGAAGAGAAAGACTTGGTGATGTACTTCTGAAAGGACAGACTGAGAGCAGAGGCTTTCATAGAATTCCTGGATTATGGCATTGAATACCAGCTTAGAGTTATGCAGGTGGTTAGTTAGGAAACCAGGCACATCAAAGCAGACTATGGATCCCATATGGCTCTCATCTTCAGTGGGAAATGTGCAGGTCAGACTCACAACTTCTCTAAAGTCTCTTTCTGTCTTTATCTATTTTCAGTCTCTCTTTTTCAGCAAGATGACATGATTCTGGAATGTTTATGCTTCCCAATGCAAGTCTGTTCACATTCTCAATATGCCATGTTCATGGATAAGGACCCTCAATACCAAGGAAATGTCAAAGCTACACAATACTGTTTCTAAATACAATGTAATTGTGATTCTAAATGCCAACTTAACCCTGTACAGAAATGGAAAAAATAATTACTCACTTTATATGGAGAATCCTAGGATAATCAAGGGACCAAAAAAGATTGAGATAAAAAAAAGATTGAGATCAAGTTAGGGGCTCTCGCACAAACTAACCTGAAAACTATTACACCGCCACAGTATTCAAAACAGCCTGGTACTCGTACAATGATAGGTATGTTGACCAATGGAACATAATAGAAAACTAATAAATAATTCATCCACATACAGGCATCTGATCTTCAACGAGGCCCAAGGAACTTTATAAGGGAGAGTGACTTTCTTTTCAACAATGGGGCCAGCACAATTGGATCGCCACCCTTAGAAGAATGAAAGACAACCAAAACCTCAGCTCATGTACAAAAATGAGCACAAGATGATCAAAGGCCTAAATATAAATCCAAAAGCTATAGAGACCATCTATAAGGAAGTAGGGACATACATGCTACACAGGGCACTCATACACTATCAAACACAGCAAAGGAATTACACACAAAGTGGACACCAGAGATGAAAGTGATATTCTAAAAATCAGACATTTGTTAATTAAAAGAGTAAAATGGGAAGCCAAGCCAAAAATCAAACAAAAATTTCTGGTAATTTTAAGCTGCAACTTTGCATGCCCATTCTGTGTACAATAGACAACTGGAGCAAATATGTTTGCATTTTCCGTGGAGTATTAGTTTCTATAATTTCCACCTTTCAGAATTTTGAGAGACCTTGATTAAGTGACCCACCAAGCCCAACCCCAGGAGATAGGGGAATGCAAAACAAACCCAGAACATCTGTGCCTAGAGCACAATGTGTTGCTTCTTCAAGTGCAGGGAGCACTCAGGAGCTTACTGAGAACATGTGTACCAACCCTGTTAGGAAAATGATGTGCAGATGGATAATGTCATGAGGTTCACACTTAAGAAGGCTCCTACTAACCCACTGCTATGAAATTATCTGAGACGATTGTGGCAGTCAAACCGAGAGATGGAGGTGAGCTGAATTAGTGCGTGGTTACATCACAATCTCAAGCTTAAATTGGTCAGACAAACATCAAGAGCAGATGGTGAGATGGGAACTTGGTGAAATGAACAAGATCAAATGATGCTATGCGAGTGTGCATATGAAAAGGGAACTGACTCACTGATCTTCAATTGAAAAATGCTAGAGTGTCCTGTGATTGAACACCTGGATTTTAGTGAAATCAATGCATCTTCATTTCAAAGTAATTGCTTATTTCCTTCGGAAAATTCTGGCTCAAAGAAGTCCAAGTTAAAAAAAAAAAGAGGACCTGATGCAGAGGGCTTAAGTGGAGAGCAAATGCTTTGAGAGTGATTAGGGCAAAGAATGTACGGATGTGCTTTATACAATGGATGTATGTATATGTGTGGATTGTGATAAGAGTTGTATGGGCCCCTAATAAAATGTAAAAAAAGAAAGAAAAAAAAAAGAAGAAGTCCAGGTGAACAATACCTTGTGCTTGGGTTTCCCCATTGTAAAAAGATTTATTAATTTGGAGATATACAAATTCTAATTCACCAGGAAATGAGTGGTGTCAACCCTAAGTCTGGGGAAAATGTTCTAACTTCGTTAGAAGGAAGGAAGCTGAATGGAGATTGAGCTTTAAAATTTCATGTTTAGAGAGAATGTCAGAGCTTCTATAGTCAATAATATGAACATTTTTTTCAAAATTAGACAATACTTGAGTTTAGGAAATAAATTTAAGGTGAGATCCATAAGCAATTGTGATGGGGCTGTGCCCAGGACACACATGGAGAGGCTAACTTTGGTTGGAAATGCTCACACCTCAAATGAACCAGAACCCCCTGCATAAGGGACATTTTAAAGAGTGTCTGCGCTCATACTCTAAATGTTGAGGATCAGGATGGACCTAATTCTAATGGAGAGTGCCTGTTGGGTCTCAAGAAAATGTCTTTTGCTTCAAGATGTAAACACTGTGCTTGGCTCTTATTCGGATCCTTTTTTTTTTTTAATGATTATGTTCTATTTACTGCTCTCCTGAATTTTTGCACTTGAAATCATGGCTCCACTGAATTTGCACTGTTGTGGATATTCCAGCAAACAAAGGGGTGGGGGGGTGTCTCTATTCAGAATCTTGCATTTTTAGAGGCTACAGAGTTCTAATATTGTCTTGTCTGGGGCGCAACTTTTCTAGGTTGCACGCTCTTCCCTGAGACCTTCTGACACTTGAATCTCTTTACTTACACTGAGGTTGACCTCAGTCATCAGCTCTGGGATATAGTCTGTGTATTGCATGTAAGAGCGGTGGGGTTGGTGATGACCATGGCCCAAGGTCGGGAAATCCTGGTTATATAAGATTAGCAAAGGAACAATGCCCACTGGAAACATTCTGCCAGAGGCTTCGGGTCAGATGTGCATCAATACAATGAAAAGCTAGGAGGGGAGTGTGTCCTTTGGACCCAGTGCCTGGTTTACTCTTTCCTGACCTTCGCCATTTGGACTGAATAGAACCCATCACAACGTGATTCATTTCTTCAAATTTTCATGAATTTCTGTTGGACGTTGCAGTGATTCTTGGGAATCCAGAAGCATGAGGGGATCTCCTCAAGGGAGGATGGGGTGGGATTTGGAACAAATGGCTTCGTAGAAGAGTTGGACATTTGAGGAATTATCAATCCTAAATCCTTGGTATTAATCTGGGATGCATGCTTCTCAAAGATGTTGCTTCCACACAAGGAACACTACTAAGTATTATGAGTAGTTTAATTGGGAGGTATCAGGGTATACAGTGAAAAAATAAGGGATCTTGAAGAGTGTGAGGTTTGAAGGTATCTTGGAGTCCAATTTCCAATTGATGGTTTCATCAGACTCTATCCTGCCCACTCTCTAGGGCACAGGACAGAGAGGAGCCCAAGGCAGGGCAGGGCTATGAGGGGCTGGAGGGAGAGAACACTGAATTCAGAAATCCTTGGATTGCCTTTGACATTTCCCACACACCTCTTGGGGAAAACCTCTCATTATCGACAAACACGATTATGAGTTCAAACAATGGTCACCTACAATGGGCTCAGAAGGAAGAGGGGAGTCTGGTCTCTATCACTTTCTGTTTATAAGGCCAGGGCTCCCTTATTATGCAAATAATTCTCGGGCACTAGAGTACAATTTCACCCTTGGCTGGGAAACCTATCAGTTCTCTCCAGACAGGGCTGTAGGTCTCTTGGGAAACAGAGCTGTGGTCTCAGGATGCTATTGCTGTGTGTTCTGCTGTGCCTGGTGACAGTTCCCCAAGGTGGGAGGTTCAGCTATTCAACCTTGGTCTATAGGGATGTTTGTGACTTCAAGTATCTGACAAGGACCATCTGTTTTTGTTTGCAGGCGTCCTGTCCCAGGTGCAGCTTCATGAGTCGGGTCCAGGACTTGTGAAGCCCTCCCAGAAGCTGTCCCTCACCTGTACTGTCTCTGGTTTCTCCATCACAAGCAGTGGTTACTGCTGGCATTGGAACCGCCAGCCCTCAGGGAAGGGGCTACAGTGGATGGGACGCATATGCTATAATGGCGGTACAAATTATAACCCGTCCTTTCAAAGCCGACTCTCCATCACCAGAGACACATCAAAGAACCAGTTCTCCCTGCAGCTGAACTCCATGACTGCTGAGGACATGGCCATGTATTACTGTGCAAGGGACACAGTGAGGGGAAGTCTGTGTGAGCTCAGACACAAACCTCCCCTGAAGGGAAGACACTGGGCAGCAGGCGGCGCACAGGACCCACTGAGCTGAGACACCAGCACCAGACAGGCACACATGTATGACAGGGAGGATTTCCTGTTGGAATTAGGACCTGTTCTCTTTGCTCTCAGCATCCCCAGAGACAATTTCGCCTTTTTCTTTTTTTTCTTTCTCTAAATTTTCTCCTTGCTGCAAGAGTGAGAGGAATAACTAGCATTCTGTTTGCAGTGCTAATATTAAAAGTGACGCTGACCCTTCATTATCATCCTCTATGCCCCATTTCCCTTTGTGAGAAAGAGACTATCATCCTCACACTATCTGCGACTCAAAATCTGTTGACAATGAGATACAGGCATGTGCTGATTCCTGCGTGCAGTGCATGATTTTAAGTGTCCTGAGCTCATTGCTGTATTACAGCACACAGTCAGGTCTCTGGAGGTGTCTCTCTGCACTACTCCCTGTGCACTGTGGGTACTTAATGAATAATGTTCTGTGTCTGAGAAAATAATTGTAGATACATCTGGGTCTAAACGTGTGACCTATCCTTAGTGATGCTTACTACCCATTGTCTCTGTGTATGCTGAATAAAGGGATCCAGGCATAGGGAGACCCCTGACACTGACAAGGGGTGAACTGAAATGACCTGTCTGGTGGGCAGAGTCATTAATAAGGTCATTTATTAGAGTCACAATGAAGGGAAAACTCATTGGAAGGACAACTTTGATTCCAAAAGATAGCAAATGAGTCACAAGAGGAGGAAATTTGCAGATTAATATCTCAGAATGCTCTTTATTCTCATTGAGAGTAGGGAGACTTCTCACATATTTGGATCAGGTGATCAGGGGAACCGTTTCCTAGAGAAAGGACATCCTGTTTGGCAGAGTGTCACCAAAATAGAGGGAAACACTCAGTTAGATGCACGGACAGAGTGGCTGCAAAAATGGTCTCAAACTTAAGAGCAAGTGAGGATGGTCCAGGACTTGGCAGATTAGTTATATGTCCTATTGTGTGCACAGAACCATTGTAAGACTGACTCAAAAACACCCAACACCATCTTTGATAGAGTGAGGTACAGAAAATTGAGATTAATTTTGGTCAGTCAAGTGTAATTACCTAAATTTATGATAAATTATACAATTTTAAATTTTTTCAAAATTAAATTATTTAATATTTAAAATACACTAAATATACTATTTCTAATTAAGTTAGAGGTATATGCTTTGCAAATAATTAAGAAAACAAAGTACAATAAATAAGTAATGAATACTATAAAGAAATAAATATTATATAGAAATTCACTCTCCCTGGTGGCATAGAGGAAATTCACATTGGGTTGCTAAGTGCAAGGTCAGCCAGTAAAATCCACCAACTATTCCGAGGGAGACACATGAGGCTATCCAAAACTTTATAAGGATTGCAAATTATATAATCCAAATCCAAAGAGGGAATAGTGTCAGAGCTTAAACTGTGAGACTCTGGCATGCAGAACGCTATGGATTACAGGGGAAGCTGAAAACACATTTGCAGGATCTTCACAGGGAATTGACCTCCAGTGATTTCCCTCTCACCATAACTGAGGGATGGAATAACCTGGCGGTCAGAGAGAGAGAGAGTGAGTGTTGGAGAGATGAGTATAGAAGCTTAAAATGACACATCTGACTTTGATGGCTAAAAACTTGTCATTTGATCTCCCCTTTGATATACTTTGTGATTAATCTGTGTTTTAATATTTTCTGGTTTTGTTTTATACATTTAGGGTTTATTTCTGCATTGTTTAGCTACTGTTGGCAGCATTTTTCACTCTCTTGATGTCGTTTTCTGTTTTTCAATTTACGTAGTACAGAATGGGTGAATCTACAGACACAATAACTAGAATAAGGGTTCCTGGGGGCTTCAGCAAGAGAGGTGGGGAGAAAAGGGAAGTTAATAGAAAGTAGTTCAACAAGGAAGAACATGTTTTCTAACTGATTGTGATAATGATTGTACAACACTGCTTGTATGATTGAGTTAGGCCAGGGCACTTGCAACTCACCAGAGAGGTGGTGGGAGTTATATAGGGTTCCAGCTAAGGAAGTATATGTTAATAGAAGGGAGAATCCTTATAATTTTATTGCTTGCAGCTTCAGGACCTTAAGTCAGGATGGGACCCATGGGAGGTCATCTTGTATGCAAAGCTGCTCTTTGAAGTGCTGGGAGAATGGGCTAGGCAGATTGACCTGGGAAGGTAAATTGCTTTCTGTGGTGCTGGGACAAGAGTTGCATAGTTTAATGTGTCATCCATCTCTCCAAGAGGCTGGGGATGGGGGCTATGAAGTTTCATCTTCCTGAGGAGCCAGAAAGGAGGTGGGGGCTGCCCAGTCCGGACCCAGCCCAAACACCAATATACAATTGTTTGTTCTTCTGGTAGTCCATCCTATCATCAAATTATTCACCAGTACCATAATTCAAGTGCATCATTTGAGCTTTGATCTTTTTCATGCACATTCGAGTGCATTCATTTGATCTTTGTCCGACTTTCACATGCACACGAGACGATTGAAAACCTCATAGTTTGGCCCAGGTACATCTGAGTCCTCAAAGAGACATGCTTGCTCTTCTCTTTAAAGAGGTCTGTGAAGCAGGTTTGCTCAATGAAATGCACCATTTTATGGGCACAAGCTTCCATAAATATTGATTGTAGATTCAAGTGAGATGAACTCCTTCCAAACGTCAATATTATCTCCATTTATCCTGATATTTTCCATTGGTCCCATAGTGAGGAGTTTAATTTTTCTTTACATTGAATGTTAATCTGAAGTGAAGGCAGCAGTCCCTGCTCTTTATCAGTAAGTTTTACAAGTCATGCTGTCTTACAACATGTAGTTTTATGTCACTTGCATGTGCCAGATTATTAACATGCCTTCCGACAATATTGATGTCGTGGTTTTCACTTAGTACAGCTTCTCAGGTTATTTGTTCAGTATAGCATGTTGCAAAGAGGAATTACTGAAGTTTTTAAGGATTCTGTAGTACTATGATGCACACTGAAAACCCATGGAAACAACAAGATAATCACACCACAGATTGCATTGAATGTATATGTTAAAAATAAAAGATTCCATGAAAGTGCTTCAAATGTTTTCCAGAAAATAAGGCCAGGTATTCTTTAACTATTCCAAGAAAAGATCTCATAAACAAAGTCAACCAAATAAACAATAACAACACCAATGAGTAATGGGAGTTAACATATTTATATGTGTATCTTTGCAAATTGAATGCTTCTTTAGTCAAGTATCTATTCATGCCCTTTGCCCATTTTGTGTCTCAAAACTGTACATGTCCGCTGTCTCAACTGGTGCTAATTTAGATGTTAGGATAAATAAAGAGGATTGAATTTTCAAGAGAATATTCAGAGAAATGAGAAAACACAGTAAAATTAATATCCACTGTCAATTGGGGGTTTTAATGAAATCAGCATTTCTTAACACTCTCTGTGCTTTCTTTGTCCAGACATTTTCTTCAGCTTAAGGTCCTTGAGTTCTCAATAAATGGAGGCCAATCTCAGAGAAGATGGAGACAATAGGCTTTTTCTTTTCAGTTTTTGAGAAAAGATTGAAAGCCTCTCTACTTTTTCCTCCTGGAGCTGTAACAGATCACACCTTCAATTTTCAGGTTAAAGTTTAAAACATGGTGAAAGACAGCACATTGTGGTCAGAGCTCTCTAGGAACTACATAACTTGTCGATCAGTTTTTATTTTCTTTCAGATGTTTTTTGGCCTGGTGGCTATGTCTCTCTCATAATATCAAGAGATTCTAAAAATTGGTTGACCTAAAAGAGGCTTACATTAGTTGTCATAATTGATTTTTCTCCCTGTCCCGAGTCTCCCGTGAGAGGTACAGCATCAGGGTTTGAGTCCAGGAGCGATGAATCCCTCACAATCCTCTCCCTAAGATTTGCTGTCTCTGGTGGCTCCACATTTCTGGAGCTGGATCAACCACCACCTGCAGAAACATTTGCTAGTTGTTATCAATATGTCTGAGCAGCAGAAAATAATTACATGACTCAAAGGAGTTGACTCTCAAGCTCCAGAAGAATGTCCACCAAACATGTCTCCCTAGAGGTGAGCTCAACGACCCCTGAGGGCACAGCTGTCCATTACTGTGTGAAAGGAACAGTGAGAGGAATCAGTGCCATCCCAGGCACAACCTTCCTGCAATAATGACATTGGTCGATAGGGAACAAATGGGCTGTACAGAGCACAGGAGTCAGACTTCTGGGCAAGGGCAATGGGGGAGGCATGGGAACAAGGAGTTTCCTGTTAGCATCTAGAATTTCCTTTTCATACAAAATATTTTCTCCAAGAATCTTGTCTTCCTTAATATTTATTACAAAACCTCATATCAATTCAATATTCATTCATTTCTATGTTGTATAGATAAACATAAGCATGTGAATGTATGCCTACATACTGGAGCCCTGGTGGTGTAGTGGTTACTCATGAAATTTCAGGAGTGCTGAACCACCAGCTGTTCCACAGTAGAGAAATGGTGTTTTCTGCTCCCACAAAGAGGCATCGCTTAAGAAATGCTCAGGGGCAGTTCTGCCCTGTCCTATGGGGTCACTGTGAGTCTGCGCCAACTCATGGAAGTGAGTGAGTGTGAGTGATTAATACATGGATATATACTACACTGTTTGTATCATTAACATACATTTAATGATTTTCACATCCTGGATGGCTCTACTGGGTTAAAGGAAAATGAAATCACAAGACAACTTACTGTGGGATTCATCTGAAGAGAACTTAGAAGGGAATTCCTAGCAGCACAAATTTGTATATTATAGAAGTAAAATTCTGAAATTGATTACCTCCGTTTCCAACTAATGAACCAAGAAAAAGGTGAGTATGCATAGGTATTATCCATAGCATAGGTAGCAAGACGGGGAGGAGGCAATAAAAAAGGAACCAAGATAAATGAAATTACAGGAATGCCATCAGTAAGCTGATTATATGAAAACTGACACTTCTAGAAGATGAAGAAAATTGACAAATAGCCAGTTTTCCTGATCATAACAAAAGAAAGGGGACTGGAATCTCTCAGATCAGAAACCAGAGAGGAGACACCATTCTGCATGTTTGTGTACATGCTTTTTGAGCAGCTTCCTGTCCACAGGGTACAAATAACACTGAAATGTGGACATGTCTTAGAAGGCAAGAAAATCACTAAGTTTCCCACATAAGAAACAGATAACAGCATGGTCCACTATCATCATGTGTATCCACATCTTAAGGGGAACGAGAGGATGCATTGTGAGCGCTCATACCACAAAGTTAGAAAGTTTATTGTGTATGTAATATAAAGTTTACAAATAGAAAACTACTTTATAAAAATATCGATAATGTATAACAATTAAAGCATTGCTTGATAAACAGTTTGTATAAAGGCAGTTTTCCTTTGAGAATGTTTGCATTTCTCTGAGTCCAAGGGAAAATTATTGCCTAAATTTTTAGTCACATGCTTCTAAATATCAGGGGACATGCAAATGCAGCTCTCTGCTGATAAACCAGCCATAGTCCATGATGTAGTGAGATCTCAGAGGACAGGCCCAGTCTCTGGGGTCTCTGCTGTTACTATTTTGAGCTCAATAGCTAGTCCAGAGGACACATAATGAGTTATACCAAACTTGGCTTTCATTTTGACCAGTTTACATGGTAATTGTTAGAGCTTTCTGTTTGTGTGTATAATTGTGATCGTCTGTGTTTGTATGTGTGTCGTCTAATGACAGGGCCTCTATGTTTGCAGGTGTCCAGTGTGAGGTGCAACTGGTGGAGTCTGGGGGTAACCTGAGAAAGCCTGGGGGGTCACTGAGACTCTCCTGTGCAGCCTCTGGATTCACCTTCAGTGACTATGGCATGAACTGGGTCCACCAGGTTTCAGGGAAAGGCCTGCAGTGGGTGGCAAGCATAAGCTATGATGGCAGTAGTACATACGACACAGACTCTGTAAAGGGTCGATTCTCCATTTCCAGAGACAACTCCAAGAATACACTCTATCTTCAAATGGACAGTGTGAAAGCTGAGGACACGGTCATGTAGTACTGCGTAAGAGAGACAGTGAGAGGAAGTCCATGAGAACCCAGACACAAACCCCACCTGCAGGGAGGAGACTGATCTCCAAGGGGCACTCAGGCCCACAGAGCACAGGACTGAAACCCAGGAGCAGGTGCACCTGGAGCTTCAAGGCTGGTTTCCTGTTTTCATATGTGGATCCTCTAAATTTCAGAGTTTCCTTGGGGAGTCTCCATCTAATTTTAAAATTATAATTCAGTGCCTACTCCTGATATCTGAATTCAAAAGCTATATTGTAGCAGGAAAAGATATTCTGTCCTACAGCAACAATCAATTTGTTAACTTTTAAGGACAAGAAATGACTCTGCTAAGGGTCCCTGCACCATAGTTCTCAAGACGCTCAGTTAAATATTTCCAATCATACTCCAGGAAAATGGCAGCTGGTAAAATTAATTATTAAGTGTTTGAGTAATTGCTGAAATTTTAACAGTATGTTTTTCCATCACAATTGTGAGGTATTCTGACAACCATCTAGCTAATGATTTAGTTAAAATCAGCCTGTTTTATATTGAATTTATTCTTCACATGACACAGTTTTAGTTGTTGTTGCTCTTTTTTGGTTTGGTTGTTTTCCTAACCTGGATGGCAGACCACGCGTGTGTGTGTCTTTTCTGGAACATACCTGAAAATACAGAAACTCACCCATTGGATTTCATTATCTTGTGCTAATATCTTGTATAGGTCTGTCCTTAAGAAACTGCAGCTCATGAGGGTCCAGAGATACACGGACTTATCTGTGCAAATTCAGGATTCAGGGAGAGCTCAAGGGCCAAATGGGATCATTCAGTTCTTCACGCTGGATGTTGTATCTTCACCTTCACAGCCACACAGAACGTCGGTCACTCTTTCTGGTTTCACCCAGAGGGTCCATACTTGTCGCTCTCCTTGTGGTGGCTTTGCTACAATTTCGTATTGGGATACCAGGAACATTCCCAGTATCTAGTAACATGCAACTTTACATGAGGATTTTCCAATATTTCAGTATAAGAATCTGTATAAAATGTAAGATTAGGTCTGAATAACATTATTAACGAATTTTTGTATGAGAAATGTCTTCCTGTGACAAAGGTAAATTGCTTTACAGTGATATGTACTCTTTCCACAGTAGAATGACTCTTGAGTAGACACAGCAGTGTAGTTGTTGAAGAAAAGCTCTTTCTGTTTAGTGAGTTACAAAAGCCATTCCTATTTACAGCAATCATTGAATTGGAGCCACTTTGGGCTGAATTCACTGAGATTGCTAGATTTAGCTGATCTAACTTTTGAATAACTAATAATTTTACCAAAATCTAATGGAGAAGAGAAAATGTACATCTGACAATTTAAATGTTCTTGGTTTTGTTATGCTTGTCTTATAAGTATATAAGTTCTCGAGAGTAGAAGACCACTGCCTTTATTCTAAAGTCATCCTCAATGCTAAGCAAAGCCTACCTCCTCAGCCATCTTCCCCATCACTTTCTGTGTTCTGAAAGAACGGGACCTTGGTCTCGGTGAATGGAAAAATCATGGACAGGATTGTGTTCTCTGAGGATACAGTCAACATTCTCATCCCAGATGAACCCATTTTAAAATATATTAGAAAGCTACCAATGACATACAAATCTCCAACCAGATATAGTTTCATGATGTGTTTGTTTAAATTTAGGTCTCATTCACTCTTTATAATATATCTCAGAACCATGGACCTCATTCCAAGAAGATGTTGGTTTCGTCCTCTTCTTGGGGCAGCTCTAAGAGGTGAGAAGATCAGAGACTGAAACGTGAAGTTTTGGCATTACTTCATCTGAGCACTTGGATCACTGTCTCCAGGCCAATCTGCTGGGGTTGGACCAATGTATAAAGTGTATACATTTTGTCTCACTATTCTGTCTCCTGATTCTCTTACATCAGCTACGAGTCAGCGTATTCTGGAGTGGTGTGTGCAGACTATACTCCTCCTCCCATATATCAAGTACACATCCCCAGTGACCCTGTTCATAGTCACATTCATTGAACACTGAGCCCCATTGCCGCGCAGGCCATTGCCGTGCATCCCTGTGAAAGGAGGCGGGGAGAAGGCAATGTCACTCCTGAACTCCAGGTGAAGAAAGGCGTATGAGCTGCATAATGCTACATGATCTCTGTTTCTGTGTATTCTTGGTTTTTCTTACACGTAATTTACATTATTGGATAGAATGTTCTTTATTTTCTATAGTAATAGTCTCCAAAAATAAATACCCACTTTATGTTTTTCTTTGTACTAGGCCATTTTTGTGATGAAGTTAATGCTACTATTTATAACACATTTATTGACATTTTCCTGTAGATTTTTATAATTTTAGAGTTTCATATTTAACTTTATAGTATCTATTTCTGTGTCAATTGTGTATCTCATATTGATGTTGTATCACAACTTTTTCTTACTATTTTGTATTATCCATACTTTTTGTGGATAGATGGGCATGTTTAATATGTCCATACATATCAGCATATTATGTTCTGTATGATGTTTTCTATTGAGGACTGATTATGACCAAAGTTCTGCTAGACTTTAATTGTCACAGTTTGTGAAAATATAGTCATGGATACATTTGTACATAACTATAAACAATGTACATCACTGCTGAAATTTGTTTTTATTTAAAATACTAAAGGACTCAGATTCCTCTATAGAACTCTTTTTAAAATGTGTTTGCTTTGTGTTCACTTGCACTATTGCTAGAGAGAATCTCGATGTTAACTTTCCTGATGTACCGTGCTGTTATTTTTACTGAGTGCAGGTCACTGTTGTGGCAGGGTGTGGGCCATGAGCATTTCTCTGGTCTTTTGACTGAGCCTCATTCCAAGGGGGTCCTCCTGGACGGGGCTCTGAGATGTGGTTTCTAACTGTTCCCCTTAGTCTGCGAAGGTTCTACGGATCTACACGTTCTGCCTGCCCTTTCCCATTGGGCAGAGAACTTCTCTTCCAAGTTGTTCATTCCCTTGCTGCAAAGGTTCCCCAGGACCTCAGCTACGAATAATTATGCTCTTCCTCTTCCGATGGGAGACTTCCTGCCTAAATAGAGAGCTGCTCGGGGCATGACTTTAGACTTGTCCTTTTAAAGATAGATTTTTTTTTTTTTTGTAAAATTTAAATCATTTTATTGGGGCTCGTATAAAACTTTTTTTTTTAACAATTTATTGGGGCTGATACAATTCTTTTCACAGTTCATACATATACATACATCAATTGTATAAAGCACATCTGTACAGTCTTTGCCCTAATCATTTTTTTCTCTTTTCTTCTTTTACATTTTATTAGGGACTCCAACAACTCTTACCACAATCCATACATATGCATACATCAATTGTATAAAGCACATCCATACATTCCCTGCCCCAATCATTCTCAAGGCATTTGCTCTCCACTTAAGCCCCTTGCATCAGGTCCTCTTTTTTTTCCCCCCCCTCCCTCCCCTTTCCCCCCTCCCTCATATGCCCTTGGTAATTTATACCTCGTTATTTTGTCATATCTTGCCCTATTCGGGGTCTCCCTTCCCCCCTTCTCTGCTGTCCCTCTCCCAGGGAAGAGGTCACATGTGGCTCCTTGTAATCAGTTCCCCCTTTCCAACCCACTCACCCTCCACTCTCCCAGCATCGTCCCTCACGCCCTTGGTCCTGAAGGTATCATCCACCCTGGATTCCCTGTACCTCCAACCCTCATATGTACCAGTGTACAGCCTCTGTCCTATCCAGCCCTGCAAGGTAGAATTCGGATCATGGTAGTTGGGGGGAGGAAGCATCCAGGATCTGGGGGAAAGCTGTGTTCTTCATCGATACTACCTCACATCCTAATTAACCCATCTCCTCTCCTAAGCCCTTCTATGAGGGGATCTCCATTGGCCGACACTTGGGCCTTGGGTCTCCTCTCTGCACTTCCCCCTTCATTTAATATAATATATATATACACATACATATATACATATACACATATATACACATACATACACACACTTATATCTTTTTTTTTTTGCATGATGCCTTATATCTGGTCCCTTGGGCACCTTGTGATCGCACTGGCCGGTGTGCTTCTTCCATGTGGGCTTATTTGCTTCTGAGCGAGATGGCCGCTTGTTCACCTTCAAGCCTTTAAGACCCCAGACACTATCTCTTTTGATAGCCGGGCACCATCAGCTTTCTTCACCACATTTGCTTGTGCACCCATTTGTCTTCAGCGATCCTATCATGGAGGTGTGCAGTCAGTGATATGATTTTTTGTTCTTTGATGCCCGGTAACTGATCCCTTTGGGACCACTCGATCACACAGGCTGGTGTGTTCTTCCATGTGGACTTTGTTGCTTCTGAGCTAGATGGCCGCTTGTTTATCTTCAAGCCTTTAAGACCCCAGACACTATCTCATTTGATAGCCGGGCACCATCAGCTTTCTTCACCACATTTACTTGTTCACCCACTTTGGCTTCAGCAGTTCTGTCGGGAAAGTGAGCATCATAGAGTTTAATAAAAGAAGGTATTCATGCATAGAGGGAGTGTTTGAGTAGAGGCCCAAGGTCCTTCCGCCACCTTAATACTTGACCTATAAATATCGACACAAAGATCTATTTCCCCATCCTCCTATATATATTTGCATGTACATGTCTTTGTCTAGACCTCCATGAATGCCCTTTGACTCCTAGCTCTTTCCTCCATCTCCCTTGACCTTCCTCCTGCCCCACTACCATGCTTCATTGCCACCTGGGCTAGAGTATGGCTTTTCTTGTTTCTAGTGGCAACTCCAGGAAGTGAGTGCTTCAGGGATTCATACATAACGTGTGGGGATACAGTATCTGAGCACATGACTCACTGTGTTTCTCTTTATTCCCAGGTGTCCTGGCCAAGGAGAAGCCCTCATAGACCCTGTCTCTCACCTGTGCTGTCTCTGGATTCTCGTTAACCAGCTCTGGTGTGCACTGGATCCACCAGGCCCCAGGAAAGGGACTGCAGTGGTTTGGTGATATATGGGGTGATGGGAGCACAGACTATAATCCAGCTCTCTGGGCCCAAGTCAGCATCACCAGGGCCACCTCCAAGAGTCATGTTTCTTTAGAACTCTGTGACTCTCAAGGTCACAGCTGTGCATTACTGTGCTAGAGACACAGTGATGGGAAGTCAGTGTGAGCCCAGACATAAACCTTAGCACATCAGGTCATGGTTTCAGCAGATGCAAGAAAATTAGGTCAGTGATGCTTTCCTCTCAGAAGCTGTGGTTCCCTCACCTTGTCAGCGCCTCTCTAGGGACCACTGTGCAGAGTGTGATTCTAGGGAATCTCCGGGCATCTGACCATACTTCTTTTTATAGGGATGACCTTTATCTACCATCTACCCAAAGGCAGACTTCATAGCAATATGTACTCAGACCTCAGTTTACAATTCAGGATACTAACTAGTGCCATTTGTTGTCAAGTTAGAAATATTCCACAAAATAAAAAAAACCAAACCCACTGCCATTGATTCAATGCCAGTTTATAGTTATGCCACTGTGAGTTTCTGATTTTTACTGATGTAGAATCCCCTGTCTTTCTTCCATGGAGTGGCTAGTAGTTGCAAACTGGTGAATGCAAATCTCAGCACAACGCATAACCACTATGCCACCAAAGCACCTTATAAAAATATTAATGCAGTATAAAATTCTCATGTGAGCCTCAAATTTTCTCCAATCCATCAGATGCATGTCCAATATTTTAATTCCAGTGAATACTCACAAATATGTGTTTATGTAATAATTTTAACTTAAAATAACCTGCATAATAGTTTGTTAGGGATCTTTAAGTTGGCTTAAATTCACAGTGATCACATGAACAACAGTGAGGTGGTTAGTTTATTGTGCCAATGTAGCGGATAAACATGTGGTGTTAATTGAAGGGCAGAGAGCTAAATGGCTCGGTTAGCCTCACCTTTCTAGTTCTCGGGTCTCTTGCTTTCTGGTGGTTGGACCAAGGTGCAGCTGCCTTAGCCAGTTCCCTGCTTCAGCTGGCAAGACTTACTTCCTGTAAGACATCCCTGAGAATAAGCCACATGAACCCACCCCGATGCATCCCTAGATGCTAGAGCAGCCATGTTGAGACCTCTGCCAGCGCTGAGATGCTTACACATTAATTGACTCAGCTTTTCTCCTGCAGTCAGTGTCAATGCATGTGTTTTTTGAGATGGAAATGGACTTTGTGGATTGGTGTTGAATATATGAGCTAATGTTGGACTTGTGGGCTTGGGCAGGACTGGGTTGGGATCTTTTCTTGATGTGCACTTATCTTTATAGAAAACTCTCTTATACATATGAGTTTCTTTGGATTTGTTTCTCTAATGTACCCAGACTAACACAAACAGGATGAAATACTGCCCAGAAGTGCACCATCTTTACAATCATCCCTCTCTTTGGACTCATCATTGCAGCCTTGTGACAATCAGTCTCATTGAAAGTCTTTCACATTTTCATTGACATTGTACTTTACCAAGTACAAGATCATTCTCTGGGTTCTGGTTCTCCTTAATGTCATGCCCAAATAAGTGAGATGCAATCTTATTTGAATGATTACAAGAATTAAACAAGATGTGTTTACTCCAAGACAGACCTGCTTTTCCTTCAAGCAGCCCATGACAGATTTAATATTATTCTCTAACACCATGTGTTATTCTGGGTACATTAGAGAAACAAATCCAGGGAGAAACTCACGTGTGTATAAGAAAGAGCTTTATATCAAATAGTAATTGTATATTAAGAAAACATCCCAGCTCAGATCAAGTCCATAAGTCCAATATTAGCCCCTATGTCTGATACCAGTCTATAAATTCTTCAGATTCATGAAACACATACAATGACGTAGATCACAGGCCAGTGGGTAGCAAGTCTTATGGTTCTTATGGTGATGGAAGCATCTCAGCACTGGCATGGGTCTGCACATGGCCCCTCCAGTTCCAGGGATCTAGCTGCATCAGTGTAGCTCCATGTGGCTTTGTAAACAGGAATGTCTCAACAAGCAGAGATGCTACCTGGGTCTGCCTTCCAGGGAGATATTTATCTCCTTTGCACCTACAAATGAAGCCATCAAGCTAAGAACTGATTGCCAGGCTAGACAACATCCCTTCACAAGTTGACAAGAGATGAAGGAACTGCCACAAAATAACCCAAATGCATCAATTCCTTGATATGTCTTATGGGGTATTTGGCCACTACAGGAGTCACTCTTAGTTTCACAATTCTGAGAGGTATTTCTGGCACTGAAGATGGTGCCCAGGGTTACTACTAAAATCACACAACACCTAGGAAAGAATCCCATATTGAATACTCAAGGAACAAATAATAGTAATAGTATTGACCTAGCAGAACTCTACATAATGTCTTAAGACCAGTCAATATGCACATAAATATTCACCTGTAGGAAGTAAAAGTAGATACATGTAAATTACACGTAGTTGAACCTGGACCACAAAACTATGTGGGCATGATTAAATGCTCAACTTCTAGCCAAAAGGTTGGCCAATTTAATAAAAGAAAGTATTCATGCATTGAGGGAGTGCTTGAGTAGAGGCCCAAGGTCCTTCCGCCACCTTAATACTAAACCTACAAATGTAGACACTTAGATGTATTTCCCCATCCTCATATATATGTTTGCATGCATATGTCTTTGTCTAGACCTCCATAAATGCCCCTTGACTCCCAGCTTCTTCCTCCACCTCCCTTGACTTTCCTCCTGCCCCACTACCATGTTCTGTCCCCACCTGGGATACAGCTATACCTCTTCTTTACGCAACCTTACCCTTGATCATTTCCCACCAGGCCTGCCACTCCGCCCTCACTACCATTTTGGGCCCCATGTTGATCCCTTGTCCCTGTGTTTGTTACCTTACCCCCTACCCCTCCCCCACCCCAAGTGCCCCCATAACTGTCTGTCCCATTGTTTTTCCTCCCGATAGTTCATCCAGCCTGTCCTATTCAGACAGACCTGTGGAAACACTAACATGCACAAAAACAAGACAGAGGAAAACAAAGCAACAGTATACAACCAGACAACAAAACAACAAAAACAAACCACTGACAAAGAAAAAAACAAAACACTTCACAAAAGAAAAGCTTATAGTTTGTTCAAGGATCGTTTGCTGGCCCTTAGGAGCGTTTTCCAGTCCAGTCTGTTGGAGCACCACGCACTGCCCCAAAGTCCACTTTCAGCATTCCCTGGGGACCTCACCACTCCATTCCCTTGTTGTCCCACTGCCCTACCCCAGTGCTTTGCCTCGGTGTGGTGGGATCAGGTCAGGTGCAATTCCCACACTGTGTCTCCGGTGCTGTCCTCTGTATCGCCCTTAGTCACTGAGGGGCATTATGTCTCATAGTATGGCCAACCATGTTGTTGTCTCTGTGGACTGGCTGCTCTACTCAGGAACATCATCCTCACGGCCTGGTGGGCCAGGCTGTGTTCCACTCTCTCCTCCTGCCCCTTCATCTGCTCCCGTGTGCTCTGATCAGATATGTCCATCTCCTGGAGCTGCAGAATCAATGTCATCCTTTGAAACAAATTCTTTTCGGGGGAGGGACAAGAATCCACTTAATTTTTGGTTCTGGGACCAGCCTCCCATACCTGTCCACTGGTTCTCTACTCCATGCCAGGATATTGCATTCACACCTTGCGACACTGGGTTGAAGTCTGGTCCCACTTTCCCTGTGGAGATATAAATAATACCCTCCCCTTGGGTGGATTAGCGCCCCATGACCCCACTCCCCTTTTCTTCCTTATATTCATCCTTTTGTTTTCCTTTCCCCCCATCCTCCACCATTGTCTACCAGGTGCATCCCTGGTTTTGGTCTGGTCTCTGCCATACTACACAGTCTTCACCCCAAAAATGTTTGTATACAGTAGCTTTTTCCCCTATGCCACTTTTGCTTTTAAAACATTTTTTTAATACTTACCTCAGCGGGCTCATGTTGTACTTGTCCTTTTGTGCCTGAATTACTTCGCATGCCGCTATGTGCCTCATATGTTCATCACTGCTTTTCAGTGATGCGTAGTACTCCACTGTATGTATATACCACAGTTTTTTAATCCAATCTTCAGTTGATGGAAATTTGGGTTGCTTCCAACTCCTTGTAATTGTGAACTGTGCCGCAATGAACACTGGAGCACAGATGTCTGGCCTTGGTTTGTTTCTTGCCTCTTCTGGGTATATGTCCAGTAGGGGGATTGCTGGGTCATATGGTAACTCTATTTCCATCTGTTTTAGGTATCGCCAGATTGATTTCCATACTGGATGTCCGTACTTACAGGCCCACCAGCAGTGGATGAGAATTCCTGTCTCCCCACAGCCCCTTCAACACTTGTTGCTTTCTGATATTTTGAATTGGGCTACTTTTGAGGGTGTCAGGTGGTACCTCATTGTTGTTTTAATTTGCATTTTTCTTGTGGATAAAGATCGGGAACATTTTCTCATATGTTTGTTGGCCATTCGGATTTCTGTCCCTGTAAAATTTCTGTTCAAGTCCTTTGCCCACCTTTCAAGTGGGCTGTTGTTTTTTTTATTTTGGGAAGCTAGCAGAGTATTGTAGATTTTAGTAATAAGGCCTTTGTCTGATGTGTCATTGCTAAAGATGTTTTCCCAGTCTGTGGACTCTCTTATTACTCTCTTGGTGAATTCTTTCGATGTACACAAGTGTTTTATCTTCAGTGTATCCCATTTGTCAATTTATACCTCCTCTTTGTTTGTGTCCTTCCCTACTTTTGATAGCCTGTGTATACCCTGCACCAAAGTTCTCAAGTTGGTCCCAATTCCCTCATTGATGGCCCTAATACTTTGGGGTTTAACTTCAAGGTCTGTGATCCACCTTGAGTTTATTCTTGTGCATGGAGTGAGATAAGGGTCTTGCTTCATTTTTCTGCATGTTGATATCCCTTTTTTCCAACACCACTTGTTAAAGACGGCATCGGCTTCCCATGTGATATTTTTGGGGCCCTTGTCAAATATCAGGTGTGTGTATGCTGATGCTTTTATTTCTGGGTGTTCAGTTCTTTTCCATTGGTCTGAGTATCTGTCATTGTACCAATATCATGCAATTTTGAGAACTGTGGCTGCATAGTATCTGCCAAAATCAGGTAAAGCAAGCCCTCCCACGGTGTGCTTCTTGAGGAGTTCTCTGCTAATTCTGGGTTTCTTCCCTCTCTATATGAAGTTGGTAATCAGTTTTTCCATTTCTTTGAAAAAAAGATGATGGTAATTGTATCGGGATGGCATTAAACTTATGTAGTGCTTTTGGCAGAACTGACATCTTAACTATATTAAGTCTCCAAATCCAAGAGCATGGAATATTCTTCCATTTGTTGAGGTCGCTCTTGGTTGCTTGTAATAGTTTTCTATAGTTTTCCCTATATAGATCTTTTGTTTTTTCAGTCAGGTGTATCCCTAGATATTTCCATTTCTGTTTGGCTATTGTGAAGGGTACCACCTTTTTTATCTCTTCTTCTGTGGTCTTATCTGATGTGTATAACAGTCCGATGGACTTCTGTTTGCTGATTTTGTATCCTGCCACTCTGCCAAACTCCTCTATTGCTTCCAGTCCTCCCCTTGTGGAACTTTTGGGATTTTCCATATATAAAATCATATCATCTGTAAATAACGATAGTTTCACCTCTTCCTTCCCCAGACAAATACCTTTGATGTCACTTCTTTGCCTTATGCTGTTAGCTAAAACCTCCAGCACGATATTAAATAGGAGTGGGGACAAGGGGCATCCATGTCTGGTTCCCTTTTTCAGTGGGATTGTGTTAGTCTTTTCTCCATCGACTACGACTTTGGCTGTTGGTTTTTCATATATCGCTTGTATTGTCTTGAGGAACTTTCCTTCCATTCCCATCTTCGCTGGTGTCTTAAACAGGAATTGGTGTTGGATGTTGTCGAATGCTTTTTCTGCGTCTATTGATAGTATCATGTGATTCTTATACTTTTTCATGTCAATGTGATGAATAATACGAATGGTCTTTCGTATGTTGAACCATCCCTGCATCCCTGGTATGAATCCCACTTGGTCGTGGTGAATTATTTGTTTTATATACTTTTGTATTCTGTTGGCTAGTATTTTGTTAAGGATTTTTGCATCAATGTTCATTAGGGATATTGGTCTGTAGTTCTCGATTCTTGTGGGATCCTTGCCCGGTTTGGGAATCAGAGTTATACTAGCTTCATAGAAGGAGTTTGGGAGTTTGCCATCTTTTTCTATGTTCTGGAAAAGTTTGTGTAGGATTGGTATTAGTTCTTCCCTGAATGCTTGGTAGAATTCTCCAGTGTAGCCATCTGGTCCAGGGAATTTTTTTCTTGGTAATTCCTTGATAACCTTTTCTATTTCTTCTATTTCTATGGGTTTGTTGAGATTCTTGATGTCCACCGAGGATAGTCTAGGGAGGGATTGTTTTTCCAGGAATTTGTCCATGTCTTTCAAATTGTTGAATTCATTGGAGTACAATCCTTCATAGTACTGTGTAACTATCCTTTTGATTTCATTAGGGTCTGTTGTAATGACCCCTCTTTCGTCCCTTATTCTTGCTATTGAGATTTGTTCCCTCCTTTCTTTGGTTAGGTTTGCCAATGGTCTATCGATCCTGTGTATCCTTTCAAAGAACCAACTTTTAGCGATATAATTTTTTCCATAGTTTTTTTATTTTCCCTCTCCTGAATTTCAGCCCTGATTTTTGTAATTTCTTTTCTTTTGCTATTAGTAGGGTTGTCCTGCTGACTCTGCTCTAGTTTTTGTAAATTTTGTGTCAGGGTATCCGTCATCAGTCTCTCTTCCTTTCTTAGGTGTGCTTGTATTGCTATGAACCTTCCTCTTATGACTGCCTTTGCTGTGTCCCATAAGTTTTGGTATGTCGTGTGCTCATTTTCGTTGGTTTCTCGAAATTTCCTGATTTTGTCTCTGATCTGCACCAGTATGCACTCCTTTTGCAGTAGAGGGTTATTCATCCTCCAATCATTTGCTCTTATTTTCTTTGTCTTCCTTTAGTTCATTTCCAGTCTTATGACACAGTGGTCACAGAGAGAGGTCTGTATTATTTCAATGTGCTTAAATTTATGTAGATTTGCCTTATGCCCCAGCATGTGGTCTATCTTCGAATATGAGCCATGGGGACTTGAAAAGAACGTGAAAAAATTTTTATTTGGATGAAAAGCTCTGTAAATATCTATTAGGTCAAATTGTCTAATTGTGGAGATTAGCTCTCTAGTCTCCTTGTTGAGTTTCTTTCCCTGTGATCTATCTTTCTCAGTGAGTGGTGTGTTGAAGTCGCCCACTATAATTGTCGAGTCTGTGATTTTGTCTTAATCTTTTGGAGTGTTTGGTTGACGTATTGAGCTGGTCTCTCTTTCGGGGGAATATATGTTTACAATGCTTAGTGGTTCATTGTCTATGATTCCCTTGAGCATTATATAGTGTCCCTCCTTATCTCTTTTTATGGTTTGCACTTTGAGGTCAATTTTATCCCAGATAAGGATTGCAACCCCTGCTTTTTTGTATTGCTGTTTGCTTGGTAGGTCCTTCTGCAGCCTTTGATTCTCAGCCTATTTTTGTCTTTAGCCTTGAGATATGTCTCCTGTAGGCAGCAAATTGATGGGTTGTGTTTTCTAAGCCATTTTGCTAGTCTCAGTCTTTTCATGCTTGAGTTCAGGCCATTGATATTCAGGGTTATTATCTCCATGTGCGGACTCTGTGATGCCATTTCATACCTTTTGTTTTGGGAGTTTTCCTACATTCCTTTCTTATTAGTGTGTGTTTTGTGTGTGTATCATTCTTGACTTCTTTCCATCCTTAAGTCATTGCTATCTTGGGGTCTGTTTTCACTTTGTTGTGCTCTGGGTGAAGTTGTTCTATGTGTTGGTCTCTTATTTGTGCTTGGTGAGTGTTGTTCTTCTACCCATACTGAGTCGGCGCGGATCTTTTATAAGGCTGGGTTGTTGTAACGTATTTTTTGAGTTTTTCCTTGTCTGGGAAGACTTTTACTTCTCCATCGATCTTGATCAATAATTTGACTGGGTACAGTATTCTTGGATTTGCATTGTTTTCCTTCAATTTTTGGAATATGTTACTCCACTGTCTCCTTTTTTTTTCATAGTTTCTGCTGATATGTCTGAGCATATCCTCATGGGGAAACCTTTATATGTGATTGCTTGTTTTTCCCTAGCTGCTCTCATGATTTTCTCCATTTCCTCAAAGTTGCATAGTTTAACTATTATGTGCCTTGGTGATTTCTTCTTGGGGTCCCTTTCGTGCTGGTGTTCTTTCAGCCTCCTGGATGGTTGCTTGGTTTTCATTCATTAGGCTGGTGAAGTTTTCCTCCAAGAATTCTCTCGCTATTGTTGCAGATGAATTCTTTGTTGTGTCTTCCTCCAGTAGGCCAATAATTCTAATATTGTTCCTCTTCATAGCATCAGACATAGCTCTTATGTTTTCTTCGGCTGCTCTGATGCTCTTATTAGATTTTTGTTCACGTTTATTAAAGTCTGCTTGACTGTCCTCCAAGATACTGATGTGGGTCTCTGATTCCTCCAATCGATTCTCAAGGAACATGATTCTGCTATTGTTTTTTGTTATCTCCTCCCTAAGCTCCTGTATTTCCCTTTTGTGTATGGCTTTTATCTATTCTATCGTTTCATCCTTTTTCTGTATTTTTTCCTCATATTCTGCATGGCTCCAAGCAGCATTCTGAGAGTTTCTTTGTATGGCATCTCAATGTCTGCTCCTTCTATGTATGTTGCTATGTTCAGGACATCTTCTGCCCTTGTCTTTTTTTCTCCTGTTTTTTCGTTGAGGTTGTTGGGAATGATGGCTGTTTGCGTTAAGTAGTTTTTGAGGGACCAGGTGCTATTTTCTGGGCTCTCTCTGGGAGACTTATAGGAATTCTTCTTCGAACTGCCTACAGCTGATTTTGCTAAGGGATTAACCTAGCACTTTATGTTACTGTGGCTTCCCTATCAGGGCAGTGCCCCAGATGGCAGGTCGGCTGCCTGCCCCAGTGTTGCAGAGGCTGGGCTGAAGTTCCTGCTTTGGTTTGAATATTGATAAGTGTTGGCTGAGCTGCCTTATGTCCCCAGGTACACAGGCAGGAACTCCCTGGTGAGAAGTCTGAGTAGTATCCCCTGGAGAGCAAGCAGGCCTTACACTAGCCTTGGGTTATCTATGCAGGATGGAGCTCACCTAGCTGGGTGTGACCCAGGCGCAAATGCCCTAGAGCAATGGGAGTGTCCCGTAAGTCTGCAATGGAGTGTAAGGGAGCAGGTCAGGGACAAGAAGGGGAGAAAAATTAAAAAGTGAAACCAGACGGTGCAGGTGTACAGGGAAGCGAGGGAAGCAAAAGCAACTATGCAGCTGAGTCCCACTCCCTGCCTGTGGACCTGCAAGGGCCCACTCCCTGCCCCAAGCCCCAGGGCAGTCTGCAGCTGAGCCCCAAGAAGAGTCGCAAGAATGCTGCTGAGCACCCCCAGATAAGTGGGGGGACAGAGAGCAGAGATGTTAACAGACGCCGCAGTGTAGCTGAACCTTGATCCCTGCCTGTGGAGCTGTGGAGGCCTGGGTTCAGTCCCTGCTCAGGCCACGCAGTGCGGCAAGCTGTGGATGTGCCCCGAAAAAGCCCCTGCGCAGTCCTCCAAGGCTGCGTGGGAATATAGAGCAGAGACACAAACAGAAGCAACAATGCAGCTGAACCCCAATCCCTGCCAGTGGAGCCGCAAGGGCCCTGTCCCTGCTCTGAGGCAGGCAGGGGAAAACTGTGCTTGCGCCGAGACCAAGCACTCCTACAGGCTCCAAATGGTCCCGGCTTGGGCAGACACAGCAGCTGGGCTAGGGTCAAGCTACAGCCGGCTTCCACTGAGGTAAGCCAAAAGCCCCTGACCCCTCAAAACCCCGATGCGCCTCCTGCGATCCAGTGGCGTTGAATTTCACTCTGAGCAACTCTCCTGGGCTGGATTCTGCGGAGTCCCTCTGGTATGTGTCACTCCATCACCATCTTCCCGGAAGTCGAATATTGTGTCTTTTCATTTAGTTTTGATGATGTTAAGTGCCACAGAATCAATTTCAAATCTCAGTGATTCAACGCAAAACTGAACTGAATAATGCCTAGTTCAGCACCATTATTGCAATAAATATTTTTGAGCCCATTGTTACAGCCACTGGGTCAGTCCATCGCCTTCTTCTTCACTGATCCCCTTCTTTATCATGGATGATGTCTTTCTCAACGGACTGGTGTCATGATAGCATGTTCAAGTACATGGAACTACGTCTCACCATCCTTCATTCTAAGGAACTCCCAGGCTATGTTTCCCTCACAACAGATCTGCTTGTTATATTGACAGCCCAGTCCATTGTACTTTCAACATTCTTTTCCAAAAGGTAAGTGAATGGCCATAAATTTGGTTATGGACCCCCTTATTCATTGTCCAGCGCTCATATTCATATAATAATATTGAAAGTATCACCACTTGTCTTCTCAAAGTAACATTTAAAAAGCCCTTTATTCGGACTTCTTGTTATAGAGATATACAGAGATGTGGTGATGTAGTGGGATAAGTATTGGGTTGCTCACCACAAACCAGCCAACCATTCCTCCTAAGTAAGATGAGGTTGTCTTTTCCTGTTATTATTTAGTCAGAGAATTTCTTATGAGCAGCTTTAATCAATCTTATAAGGTTCCCATGAATCAGGACAGGTGCACTCACAGTGGGTTTAGTTTTTGAGGAATAGATCATTCATTTCCTAGCTCAGTTGCTTGGTTTACTGATTTTCCCTCAGTGCAGAAGAATGTCTGGCGTGTTCATAGCTCTCAGAACTCAAATGAAAAATTAATGCACACACTAGTGGATGCATGTGTTCAAATCAAACAATGCAAGGTACACTGGAACTCTGATAATTTTATGATTGCAAATATTGGGATCTGGGGAGGGTATAAATTCAGTGTATGCATGTGGGCCACCCCACTCTAATTGCTTACATATCACTGTCATACAACTTGCTTCAAGAACCAGCTCTGGAGAAGCTTCCATGTGGAGCTGTGAGCCCTGTCAATTAGCACACTGTTAATAGTCATCCTCTGACCCCCTGATAACAGCCTGTAACACTCATAAGCAAAAGCCTGGTGTGGTTTATTATTTAAATGATATGAACACCCACCCCACCCTCAAGATTCCCTTCTGGAACCAGCAGGAGACTCTGATACAGAAAGGTCTGCTTGCATTCTTTTTCTCATTTTGATGGTACTGTGTCTCCCATCATGTCAGTGGCAGGGAGATGCAATAGGTCACAGCAGTTTTAAAGACAGATGGGATATTTAATACTTGTTTTGTAAGTCTCCGTGTGTCCCGTCTAAAGTGAAGCTGCAAGAATCAGGCCATGAGGTGGTGAGGGCATCACAGACCCTCACTGCACTTGCACCATCACTGGGGACTCAGTCTCCATAAACAGCGCTATTTGGGAGCAGATCAGGCAGCCCTGGGAGAGGCCGTGGTTGGATAGGAAGGAGCTTCTGCAGGTAAGAGTGGTTTAGCAAATACACACCATCCTTCAGAGATCATCTAGTCATCAACCCAGACACATCCAAGAACCAGTTCTCCCTGCACCTGAGCACTGTGACCGTGGAGGACCCGGCTGCGTATGACTGTGCAAGAAGACACAGTGAGGGAAAGTTAATGTGAGTTCCCATATAAACCACCCTGCAGCACAGGGTTGGGGTTGAACTGAAGGGAATTCAGGGTAATGGGTGTGCTCAGGCCCAAATAGCAAAGGCCCAAGATCCAGGAGTAGTTGCAAGTGAGAGCACAAATAGGATGGTCTGCTGTGGTTTTTAGTTTATTTTGTTCAAACAAAATTTGGATTTTAGCAACAGACTTAGTAGGAATTCCAGTAGGACCCATTCTGTTTTCTCTTAATGTAAAAGAAAAAGAAGATGAAGCAGAAGTAGTAGAATTAGTAGAACAACAACGAGAAAGGGATTGCTGTAAAGCTTTAGAAAGGAAATAGTAGCATAAGGTAAAAAGTTGTGAAAAAGGGAAAACAAATATATTCCATGAAATAAGTGCTAAAAAGTGGTCAGGTGGAAAGCTGGAAAAACCAGGGCTAGAGAGTAGGGTTAGCCTCATTGGAGTTCACAATGACTGCTCTTCACTATAGTTTGCTGGGTCATTCAAGCCTGTGTCCTCAGGTTTCAATCCATTAATTTGCAAGAGGAAACTGTTTTCAAATCTCTCTTGAGTGGTTCATCTGCCTTTCCTTTATGAAGCATATTATGTTTTGTGACCATTGGCTTTATATAGAAATAAATTCTTTTCAGCCTCTTCCCTAAAAACTGGTTGATTTATATTTAGAAAAATCAAATCAAGTGAGTCTATTCTGGGAGCTGTTTCCAGAGGAGAGTGCCTTAGGAATTCAGACTTGAGAGTGTGGAGATGCTCCTCTTGAACACATGGCTAACTGTGATTGTCCTTGTTCCCTTGGGTCTATCTCAGGTGCAGCGCTAGAGGCTGGACCCCAAACATACAACTCACTGCTGTCCAGTCACTTAAGACTGATAGAAACCCTATAGGGCACTGGTTCTCAACTTGGAGGGTCGATACCCCTTTGAAGGTCGAACTACTCAAGGTAATTAGTTTATTGGGCCTACCTGGCCGATAAACACATGTGGGATTGTTTGAAGAGCCGAGGGATAAATGACTCGGTGAGCCTCGCCTTTTTAGTTCCCAGGTGTCTTGCGTTGTGATCGTCGGACTAGGGTGCAGCGGCCTTGGCCAGTTCTCTGCTTCAGCTGACAAGGTTCATTTCCTGCAAGACATCCCCAAGGAGAAGTCGCATGGACCTACCCCAATACAGCCCTGGAGCAGCCGTGTGCAGACCCCTTCCAGCACTGAGATGCTTACATGTTCTCTGATTTGACTTTCCTCCAGTCATTGTGTGTATTTTGTGATGTGGAGGAGGACTTCATGGATTGGTGTCAGACATAAAGGTTAATCTTAGACTTGTGGGCTTGGGCAGCACTGGTTGGGGATGTTTTCTTGATGTGCACTTACCTTTATATAAAACTCTCTTATACATATGAGTTTCTTTGGATTTGTTTCTCTAAAATACCCAGACGAACACCCTTTTGCAGGGATCTCCTAAGACCATCAGAAAACACATATTTTTGATGGTCTTAGGAACCAAGACACCAGTCCTCTATCCATCTCCTGGGAGATCCTCCCACATGCAAAAAACACCCACATATGAGTAACTGGCGTAATGACATCATAACTCCAACCCAATCACATACACCCCGTACAAATGCAAGTGTGCGTGACAGGGTTAGTGCCATAATGTGCTTTTGCTTACCAGTAACACATGTGTAGAGAGCAGCTACTTTGTAGAGAGCAGCTGCTGTGTTGAAAGTAGCTAGTCTGTTAAAAGCAACTACTGGGTTGGAAGCAGCAATACTGGAAGTAAAACAACACTTCATGAATTATAATTACAGGGTAAATGTAAAATCATGTACCGTGAAATCAACTACTGCAAAAAAATGTAAATATCTGAACCATGGGAACTTAATCTGGATGCTGAATTGGAAACTCACAGGGACAGTTCTACCCTGTCCTATAAGCATCCCTCTCAGTCCATATTGACTCAATCGCAGTGATTGATTTTTTGTTTGCTTGTTTTATTTTTTGACAATTCATGATTTATCCATGGGGGCAGAAAACCTCACATGAAAGCAGGTGTAGTAGTTACATAATTTCATATTAACCTGATAAATTAGTCTAGGGGTGAAGGTTAGCCTGTCATTCATGTCACAGCTCCATGATGCTTCCTGGTGGGCTTGACCTTCTCATGAGAATTCTGGGAACTTCCACTCTTTCTCCCTGGAAGTTGGCCAACTTCTTTCTCTCTGCTTTACCTTCACACTGTTCAGAGAGCTAAAAGAGCCACATAGAGACCTGAGCCAGCACTAAGAAAGTCTACCGCCATTGGATACACAAGAATTTTCAGCCACTGACCTGTGATCCTTCTGCATTCAGCATCATATCATGTGGTACATGAGTCTGAAGAGGAATATATGGACTAGTATTGGAGTTATGGGCTAATATCAGACTTATGGACTTGATCTGGACTGGGCTGAGATGTTTTCTTGATATCCAATTACACTTTGATATAAAGCTTTTTCGTATACATTATGAGTGTCCCTGGATTTGTTTCTCTAGCCTACCCAGTCGAACAGGGAAGGTATTTCAAGAGAAGTCCCCTTTTCTTTGCAAAATCTAGTCTCTGTTTCCCAAGATTTAAGGATATGGTGAGTCCATCAGAACTGACAACATAAATCAGTTTAATTCAGTAAATATTTGCTGATAAGTGACTTTTTTTAATTCCTTATAAAGTTAGGCGACAGAGTTTTCTGTCGTCTGTGGAATGATCTGACCAAATTGGGAAATGTAACAATATTGAAATTCTCGTATCTCCATTTTCAGCCAGCAACTTTGGAATCTGCCTAGAACTTTCATAATGAAATTTTCTAGTATAACAGCCATAAAAGAAGCATAGTCTTTATGGATGCAAATTAATAGGGACGTGCTTCACTTTGATCTGTCCCATAAGCACTTGTGAGAGACCCAACAGACAAGAGTTACTTGGAGGAAGTAAATTTAAATTCCAGACCTCGCAATTTGGAAGAGTCTCTACAAATATTCTGCCCATGCACTTGAAACCATTGGATTGATAGAACCTCTGGTGAGTGATAAATTAAATTAGCAGAGTGGGGAAATCATGATAAGCATAATTGAACTGAACTGTCATGGTTAACTGCCCCAATAGCATTCAAGCAAAATAAAACAAGATAAAAGTACAAATTCCAACTCTAAGGACAGTCAAGTTTAACACCCCCCCCCCTCTCCCATCACGTTTTAGTGCTCCCGCTTGTTTTATATTTAAAGTTTGTTACTCTGACATAAAATTGACCTAGAGCATATGATGCCAGCTACTTCTTTTTTCCTAAAGGCAGTCTTCATACATGACAATGCTTTGGGGAGCAGAATGGTCCTTCACCTCAAAGGTCATTAGTTTCGGTTCTTGCGTCAGCACCATTAACACCGTGGCAGGGTTGAATGGCTGGATGGTTCATGTTACTGAGGAGGATGCCCCATCTGGGGAATCTGATCACAAGCTTACACAGTCCACGTACGTTGTACATCGTTTTATGTCTCCCATGCACACTCTCGGTGCTGGGAGAAAGTACCGTTTCTGCCCGCAGGTGACCTGGCCATCATTATCAAAGTCTGAGGGCCCATTGTTGCCGGATGACTCTCACTGGCTCCTCTCCGCGCCGCCCCAGACCCCGCCTCTGCCCCCCCTCCCCACCAGCCTAAACAGCACCCTGGCTCTTCCCTTCCCAAGACATCTGGGTGTGTGCATCCAAGCTGATGGTCGGGTCCAGAACCGCCTCAAAGGTGAAGTGAAGGCAGAGACCAGACCCACCGGCTCCTCCCAATCCGGGTGCTCAGAGATGGGGTGGAAGTGGCGGTGTCCCAGCCGGAAATGTGGCTTATTGGATGCGTCCTACTTACTGTGCGCTGCATGTGGTGCGAGAGAACCTCCTGGTACCTTAGCTCTGCGTAGTAGCCAGCGCTCCCAGGTGAGGGGCGCTCTTTCCCAAGGATTTGCGTGTGGGCGGCAGCCAGTTTGAGGTACCCTGGTGCACCCAGAAGTCCTGCTGGGGTGTAAGCGACCTTTCTCTTCTCCTCACCTTCCCCAGGGGACTCTCCTCTGTGGAGAGAGGTGAGCTGGTGTCCCATCCCCCAGCTTTTGGATTGGTTGGGGTTCTTGGTGGAAATCCCTGTTGGAGAAAGGTAATCCCAGGCTGGGGGTCTTGTCTTCGGGGTTCCCAGGTTCGTTGCCTTGTGGGTTTCTGCTCACCCCCCTTTTCATTGTTTCCATGCAGCGATACCTTCTCCCAGAGACTTCTTGCACCTCATCAGCTCAAAGGTGAGCCCTGGGGTCTGTTGTTTCTCCCACTACGAAGAAGAGAACGCGTCTCCAGAAGCGAGTGGCGGCAGCTGGTGCGTAAAACATTAGGGCTTCCACCGGAGGTTTGCTAAGACTTGTCACCTGTGCGGTACATTCTTCTGAAGCAGGGCCGGGGGAGAACCCAAGGTCCAGTTCTAGAAACTCCCTGGCTCTTAGTGCCATCTGTTGTGTGACCGCAGGGAGCCTCAGCCTTGTGGGTGTAGAAGTGATATTCCAGTGCAGCCACCATGCACCGAAACTGATTGGCATTCCCAGGTTGCTGGGCTAAGCCCTTCCAGGACTGGGGCCTCAAGGAGATGACCCAGTTCGGTGGCTCTTAGTCAACACCCTGGCAGCTGGCAGGAGAAGAAGAGACAGGCCCTGCCCTAAAAAGATGGGGTTCAGTGACCTGGAACTCAGTCAAAGGGAGACCCAGTCTTTTGGGGGAAAGCTTATAGGTCTCTAGAAGGGCCAGAACTCTTCTAGGGTTCGTTGGAAGCCTTTACTAAGGAAAGCATAGGTTTCTTCTGTTTACAAAGCTTCCTCCATCTATCTTGCCACCCAGCTGTGTTGTCCGTCTGTGGAAGCTGGCAGCCAGTCCTTTGGAGTTATCCAGACCAACCACAAAGATGTGGGGGAACCCTCCTATCAAAAAGAGTACAGACATCCCAAAGACTTACACACCCAAATTGAGCCTGCATTAGATTGGGCTCCTTCTACCCTCTGGCCTCTTTTGCTCTCACCTCTCCTCTCTACCTGTAAGGCTGGCTCTCCCTCCCACTTAGATTCTTTCTGCAGGTTCTGCAGCAGACATTAGAGCTGTTTAACCCCTTCCTCACCAATTCTGCTGTAGTTCGTTCATGTTCTCTTCCTTTATGTAATAGTGGGTCTCATGGATTTTACACATTTTAATTTAGCTAATCCTCTAACCTTTCTTACCTAACTATTCTAAACCCCTATGATTTCCTGCTCCCTACAAACCACACCTCCCTCAATAAATCTATAACTTAAAGGTCTCACTCTGTCTCTTATCTCTGTAAAACCTGAGATATGGTGGCCTGCACGGGAGGCTGTCTGGGCTAGGACTGGAGTGGCACTTTCCTTTCCCTAGCCACTAAAGTCCCCAGCATCCTTCCTGGACCCCCTTCGAGCCAGTGAGCCTAACAGAGGGATCTCCACATCTTCAGCTAAAGACCCTCTGACAACATATTGGTGAGTGTTAAATCCAAAGCTCCCTACTCCAAGGTCATCTGCTCATTTTCTCTTGGCCATTCTGAAAATTTCCACGTACCAGAAAACTTGGCTCAGTCAGATTGTCTTCCCAGCCCCGGGGGCTTAGGTGGTAATTATTCAGTGTAAGGATGCTCTCCTGTTTTGCTACCTCATATAAGAGAGCTCAAATTTTCACTCAGCATTTTAAAATGGGTTGTAAGAATTCTCAGTGTGTTAGTCCAGGTAGGCTAGAGAAATTCATAGAAAGTCGGGTGTATAAGAGTTTTATATAAAGAGCAATTGTACATTAACAAAGCGTCACAACCCAGTCCAGTTCAAGCCCATAAGTCTGATATTAGCCCATATGTCCAATACCAATTTATGAAGTCCCCTTCAGACTTAAGAAACACATGCAATGATGCTGAATGCAGGATGATCACAGGCCAGTGGGTAGAACATCTTTGGATTCCGTGGTGGTGTAAGCATCTCAGCAGTGGCAGGGGTCTTTGAGTGGCTTCTCTAGTACCCAGGGCATGGGGTCCATCAGCATAGTGCCATGTGTCAGATCAGTAGAGGGTCTCTAAGGGAGTGAGCCAAGAGAGAGAGAGAGAGAGTCTTCCGCCTCCAAGAAGGAAATTCCGGAATTCCAAAATTGTCAGGAGAAGGCCATACCCACACAGGGGCCATTGGTTATATTTTGATTGGCAGGCTGGACTCCACCCCTTCAGTCTTAATCATCAAATTGTCAAATGATTAAATAACTACCACACTAAACAGTGGCATAAAATACTTCTAGTTTGTGCACTGGCAAACTTCAATTCGCTGGGTCTTAAATCAGTTATTCATAGGGGAAAATTGATTTTCTTATGTAATAATGCATGACTGCAGTACAAATTGGACAACAATTCATGATGGTCACCAGGTGGTATACTTGATTTAAAATTTTTTCAAGATCTCAATAATTTCTTTTTAATCTACAAAATATATTTTCCTTATATCCAAGTGTTCTTTGTGCTCAACCTCATTTATGTCAGAATTGTTCCACTATGCAAGTCCTACTGGTTCAGGAAAATGTTCCTCTCTCAGACTAAAAATCAGTCTTTGATCTTTCTGCTCACGATATGCCGCCAATTTCAGTGCCTGTTGTCTCTGACCAAACTGCGGCTGTGCCTTCTTTCTCCCCTCCCCCTTACAACCTCCTTCAGGTGTCTCCAACCCACAGGATGCTGCTACATTCTCCCAGTTGCTAAACTGTAGCCCTATATCACCTGCTATAGTGTCTCATTCTTCTTCAGCCTTCCTCCTCACCACCTCCTCCCACTGCTGCCTTATTTCAACACCTTCCACCACCTCTGAGCCCACACTCTGTAATGCAGTATCCCCTACCCTGTTACCTCATACAATTTCTACCCAAACTCCTCCCTTGTCCATACCATGATTGTCCAGTCCTCCCACCTCTCCTCTGTCACCAGTTCCCCTCCCACCCTTGCCATCTTATAAGACATCTGACACCTTTCCCCTACTGCCAGCACCATCTCCACCTCTCACTCTTTGATGTTCAGCTCTCTCCAGCACAAAGACAGCACCTTCAAATCCAAAGCATCGACGCTCAATCCTGCCCCCCCTCAGTACCCTCTGTGATGTCGCAGGAGCAGAGAGGTTAGTAAAAAATTCATATCCCCTTTTTGTTAAATTATTTTTCAGGCTTAGGAAAACATTTTGGATGTTATACATTACACCCAGACACTTACATTAAAGAATTTAAATATCGGCTTTGCAGATGCTGCTGCTTGAATTTGTAGGGTTTCTGGTCCAGCCATGGTCACCCCTACTGTGTTTTTCGACATAGCCGTCAATGGTGAGCCCCTCGGCTGCATCTCTTTCTTGCTGTTTGCAGACAAAGTTCCGAAGACAGCAGAAAACTTCCGCACTCTGAGTACTGAGGGGAAAGGCTTTGGTTATGAAGGTTCCTGCTTTCACAGACGCATTCCAGAGTTTATGTGCCAGGGTGGTGACTTCACATGCCATAATGGCACTGGTGGCAAGTCCGTCTATAGAGAGAAATTTGAAGATGAGAACTTCATCCTGAAGCACACAAGTCCTGGCACCCTGTCTATAGCAAATGCTGAGCCCACTACGAACGGTTCCCAGTCATTTATCTGCCCCACTAAGACTGAATGGTTGGATGGCAAACACCTGGTCTTCGGTCAGGTGAAAGAATGCATGAACATTGTGGAAGTCATGGAGTGTTTTGATTCCAGGAATGGCAAGACCAGCAAGAAGATCATCATTGCTGACTGTGGACAACTCTAATTACATTTGATCTGGATATTTATGTTTTATCTTAAGCACCAGATCATTCCTTGTGTAGCTTGAGAAATCACCCTTCTATTCCCAATGTGCTTGCAGTATCGTTTAATCTTGTGTTCTCCCTCCAGTTATTCAGGTTTCTTACTTTCCTTATTTCTCCTGTGTCCAGCTGTAAAGCAGAGTTAAGTTTATGATTATGAAATAAAAGATAAACAATAAAATAATTTAAATATCTCACTCAGTCATATGATCGTACCTGTCATGACATCCATATGATTTTAACAACTACCTTAACCCTTGAAAATTGGGAGAGAGTCTGGATAGCTGCACAAAGAGAGCTGATGAAGGGCATGCCCAGACTGGGTTAAGCCCGTGGACTTCAAGGCAGTTCCCAAGCACAACCCTAATTAGAATTATCAGATGATCATGAGCACCCAATTCTTCAAAATGATATGATTTGCATCTCATTGAGGGCTTGCCAAAAGCCTCAAATAAAGCAGTCAATTATGACAAAATTAAGGAAATAATTTAGGAACCAAATGAAAATTCTGCCAAATTTCTGTCACATCATCTTCCAGAATGCTTAAATATATCAAAGTAGACCCTACTACACCAAAAGGGATCACTGTACGTCACTCAAATTTCATCTCACAATCAGCTCCAGACATTAAAAGAAACCTTAAAAGGTTAGACTTGGACCGCAGACTTCACAGCAAGATCGCAGTGCAGCATTCAAAGTTTTCAACAGTAGGGAGGATCAGAAAAAGTTATATAAGCTACAAAGTCTTAAGGTTAAATGTCAAATGTTAGCAAGTGCCCTCCAGGGCCGAGTGGGTGTGTCTAAACTAGTTATTGGGCCGCCCACGAGTGAACCATGAGCACCCTGCTTCAGATGCTCCCACTCAGGGACATGGGCAAATGTATGCCCTAATTTGTTACTTCCAAGAAAGTCATGTCCATAGTATGAACCGAAAGGTTGCTGGGGAAATGACTGCTCCACTCGACACAAAGTGTGTGGTATAGTTTATTCCACTATACCTCCGGAGCAACCTGCTCAAGATGCCTCAGTAGTAGGGCTGCTTGGCTTGGCCTTGGAGGATTGATGATACCCAGGGTATTAGGTCCCACTGAAGATCACCCACCTCAAGTCCAGATAACTATCATTGCCTGAAGTAAGCCCATTTCTTTCCTTTTAGAACCTGGATCTGAGATACGACTTTCTCATTGTTTCTTTCCTCCTGCAAAGGTCGAGAAGCTGGGCCTGCCCTTTCCTTTTTCCCTTGCTGAAAAAGATTTTCAGCTACAAATGTCTATGTTCCTCTTCAAATTGAAGACTTCATACACAAACAAACTGAAGAGTTGCTTCTGGACATAATTTCAGATTTGTTCTTATCTGTGTCAGATATAGATTTTTATGAATGTATACCTAGCCTTTCAGTGATTTTATTCTGTTGAGTTTCAGGAGAGGTACGTTTGGTTGCATTTTGTCAGTGATTACTCTATTGCTACCCTAGCCACCATCAAGCGATTAGAAGGAAATCAATTTTGTTTGTTATCTACCTCTTTTTTTTACATTTTATTAGGGGTTCATACAACTCTTATCACAGTACATACATATACAAACATCAATTGTATAAAGCACATCCATACATTCTTTGCCCTAATCATTTTCAAAGCATTTGCTCTCCACTTAAGCCATTTGCAACAGGTTCTCTTTTTTCCCCTCCCTCTCTGCTCCCCCCTCCATCATGAGCCCTTGATAATTTATAGATTGTTATTTTGTCATATCTTGTCCTATCTGGAGTCTCCCTTCCCCCCGTTCTCTGCCATCCAGATCCAAGGGAGGAGGTCACATGTGGATGATTATAATCAGTTCCCCCTTTCCAACCCACTCACCCTCTACTCTCCTAGTATCGCCTCTCACACCCCTGGTCCTGAAGGTATCATCCACCCTGGATTCCCTGTGCCCCCAGCTCCCATATGCACCAGTGTACAACCTCTGCCCTATCCAGTCCTTCAAGGTAGAATTCGGATCATGGTAGTTGGGGGAGGAAGCATACAGGATGTGGGGAAAGCTGTGTTCTTCATCAGTACTACATCGCACCCTGACTGACCCATCTCCTCTCCTAAACCCCTCTGTGAGGGGATCTCCAGTGGCCGATAAATGGGCCTTGGGTCTCCACTCTGCACTTCCCCCTTCATTCACTATGGTATGTATGTGTGTGTATATATATATACACATATTTTTTTGCATGATGCCTTATACCTGGTCCCTTTGGCACCTCGTGATCGCACAGGCTGTTGTACTTCTTCCACGTGGGCTTTGTTGCTTCTGAGCTAGATGACCGCTTGTTCACCTTCAAGCCTTTAAGACCCCAGACACTATCTCTTTCGATAGCCAGGCAACATCAGCTTTCTTCGCCACATTTGTTATGTACATCTTAAGATATGTTCTGCAATAAAACAAGTATTGTCGTAAGTCTGTGCTTCTGGGAGATCCTATTGACTTTGACACAAGAAGCTTTAAACTATTAAATATTTTAGAAAAACCTTTATGCAGTTTCAATGTCATCTAAGACATCTTCTCTAGCAAAGTTAATACTTTGGTGTGTTTCTGTCCTAATGGAAACTCTCTCACTAAAAATATGATATTTATTGTTAATATTACAATTGTGTTGAAGAAAAGTTTACTGTAAGGCCATGTCTCTTACTGTGATTTCTTGTAATATTAATGTGAATGCTTTTTTCTCTTCTCTTTTATTTAAACCCAAATAGTAACTTTCATTATAAAACCAGAAATGAGAAATAACCTAAATGTCTAAAAAGAGATAAATTGTAGTATACGCGTGTTCCTTCTCTAAGATGTTAAGCATTAAAATCAATTCATGCTGACTAGATATAAACTTATGGGTCTATTGCCACATAAATGAAATAAATTGAGTGAAATAAGTTAAGCAAATGAGCATACATACTGTCTTAAATCATCTATATAAAAATCGCTTATTGTGTATGAAACCATATGAACAGGACTGTATTCTGTGTATCACAATCACATAATAAGGAATCATTTCCAAGTAATAATCCCAATGAATCCTTCTGGGATACTCATTTATGTGTACGGTGGAACAGTGAGCATTTTGAAAATATTCAGCCATAGTTGCCACTGTATATTAGGAAGATATGCAAATACCGCCCCCCCCCTTCTGCTAATAAAATCCACACCATTCCCAAACATACAGCTCTGGGAAAAGATCCTCAGTACCAGAGTCCCCAGGTAACCCCATTCAGTAATTTGTATGAACACAGACTTGTCTCACTCAGGTATTTTAACAAGTCATTTTATTGAGAGCTAGTGTGTGTGAGCAGGAGACTGGAAATACGTCATGGTTTTCATGACCAGCATATTCTGTGTTTGTAAGTGTCAACACTAATGTGCAACCGGCTGGGTCTGAAGGAGACTTGAGGGAGCATAAGATGTCTTTTAGATTCTTTTGTGCAATCTCTGGATTCACTTTCAGTAGCACTGCTGTGACCTGTATCAGCCATGCTCCAGGCCTACAGTGGGTTTCACATATTAGTACTGTTGCTATCGCATATTATGTAGATTCCGTGAAGGCTGGTGTACCATCTCTAGAAACATTGCCAAGAGCACACTGTATCAGCGAATGGACAGTCTAAAAGTCAATCACAATTCCATGTATTACGGTGGGTAAGACACACTGAGGGAAGTCAGTGTGAGTACAGATATGAACCGCCCATGCAGGGAGGGGTCTGTGCATTGTAGGGTGCTGTAAGGGCCTGAAAAGAAGGAAGCATTCTGACTCTGGAGCATTTGGAGAGGGAGTTTCAAGTCAGGTTTCTTACTTTGATCCAGGGTTCTTCATCTCAAAGTTTCCCACTTGGAATCTATATTGTTTATGATTCAGTGCCTACCCTTAATATCTGTAGATTCAAAGTTGTAAGAAGAGAAAACATTCTGTTGGAGAGGAAAACAAACAAATGAGCTTGTTCTACAGGGAGTGTATATTACTCTGTCAGGGGTGATCAGCATATGTCTTGAGGTCAGTATGTTAGTCTGGGTGGATTGTAGAAATCAATTCATAGACACTTCTATGTGTATAGAAAGAGCTTTATAGAAGCAGCAATTGTAAATTGAGAAAGCATACCAGCCCAGGACAGGTCAAACTTATAAGTCCAATAGTAGTCCATATGTCTGACACCAATTTGTAAATTCCTCTCAATTCATGCAACATATGCAACAACACTGAGTGCAGGCAGATCACAGGCTAGTGGGTAGAAGGTCTTGTGGATCCAGTGGCCTTGAAAGCATCTTAGTGCTAACATGGGTTTCCATGGGACTCCTCCAGCTCCAAGGCTCTGGCTGCTATTTGCGTAGCTCCATGTGACTTGTGAACAGGAATGCCTCGCATGGAGAGAATGTACGTGGCCTCTAGTGAGATGTTTATCTTATTTGCACCTCCAAATTAAGTCATTTAGCTGCAACCTGATTGACAGGCTAGAGTTCATTCCTTTGCAAGTTGACAGGAAATCACTTAACTGCCACAGTCAAATAGCTTTCAGGCAGACTCAGTGGAGTTCCTGGGTAGTGCTAACTGTTAAGGACTCAACTAATGGCTGTAAAGTTGGTGATTTGGAAATTGGTGTCATTTATTCAAGTATAATATATTGAAAAAAGTTGCTTTTCACCCAAACTAAAAGTCTGCTAGAACTGATCATTTCCAACTCCTAGTAATCCTATAGGACAGATGAGAACTTCTCATATAAGAATTCCAAGCCTGTAGTTCCTTATGAGATTATTCTACCAAAAATTTCTCCCACAGAGCAGTTGCTGGGTCTGAATGATTGACTTTTCATTTAACTACTGGGCAAGTCACCACTGTACAACCATGGTAAGTAGTTCTAACCTATCCATTCAAGTGAAATTTTTAAAATATTATATTCTGTCAAATAATCATTACAGTTTAAAATTATGTATTTCAGAAAGTCTTGCTGTTTTTCTTCCTGTCTCTTCCCCTAGATCAAGGATCAGCAAATTTCTTTTTTGAAAAAGGCCTGAAAACCATTCTTTATGATTCCATTGGTCATATACTCTTGGAGACAATTACTGAACCCTACTGATGGAGTGTGAAAATAGCAGCAAGCAGTAGAGAAGGACATAGCCGTGTGCTGATAGAATTTTATTCACAAAGAGAGACTCTGGGCCATGAGCCTGTTAACCAAAGCCCTATCTGAAGGTCTGTGTAAGTAACAGACAACATTCTTTCTTAAAACAAAACAAAACAATTTTATTGGAACTTCAAGTACATATGCTTCAATTCAATCATATCAAGAATAGGTGTAGAGCTGTCTATCTTCTCTGCACCAAGAGCAACTCCCCTGGCACTACTCCTCATCCGCTAAAAATGTATGCCTGCACCAAATTCATCTCCACCCTTTCCCTGGTCAGGAACACCTCCCAGTTGTTGACTCCACCCTTGTCTGTGTAGGTGCCGAAATAGCTGGAGACACTGACAGATGAGCACTTCATCAGCTCGAGAGTCCCACATTCCCTGACCTCACTGATCCCTTGTCGAAGCTTCTAGTCAGCACCATCTCAAGGGACAGTGACACAGCAGCCAAGCTCATTGGAGCCGGGACTGGAACAGTTGGAGTGGCATCTCTGGAGCCCGCATTGGGACTGGGTTTGGGAGCCTCATCCTGGGTTATGCCAGGAACCCTTCTCTGAAGCAGCAGCTCTTCTACATCATCCTGGGCTTTGCCTTCTTGAAGGCTTTTCATGTAGGGGTTTTTAATATAATATTCACATGTATTACACTTGCATAGTTAAATCACTTTTTAAAAGAATTGTAAATATATATATATATATACCTATATCATAACAAATACTTATGTTCCCTCCCCCTCTTGCATTCATTGATTGCTCCCCAAATCCCCTCACCCTCCTGACTCCTTTGTCCTCCACATGCCCCAGACCAATGTATCAGTTATTGTCTCTAAGTGTCCACTCCTTCTGTGCTTCACACACTTGGAAACCCAATAGAAACAATAAAACACAAAAACAAAATAGCAGGAAGAGAATAAAAATATTATAAAAATGAAAGTAATCCGGGGGGACTTGGGGTGGGGGGGTAAGGGGGATAAGGAAGTGGTGTTAACAAACCCAGGGAGAAGGGAAAAACATGGGACCCCAAATGGTAGAGAAGTGGGAGTGGCAGGCGTGGTGGGAAATGATCAAGGATAAGGTTGCTTAGAGAAGAGGTATACTCTAGCCCAGGTGGCGACGAAGCATGGTAGTAGGGCAGGAGGAAGGTCAAGGGAGATGGAGGAAAGAGCTAGGAGTCAAAGGGCATTCATGGAGGTCCAGACAAAGACATGTACATGCAAATATATATAGGAGGATGGGGAAATAGATCTATGTGTCTATATTTATAGGTCAAGTATTAAGGTGGCGGAAGGACCTTGGGCCTCTACTCAAACACTCCCTCAGTGCATGAATACCTTCTTTTATTAAATTGGAACTCTATGATGCTCACTCTCCCAACACAATGGCTGGAGCCAAAGTGGGTGAACAAGTAAATGTGGTGAAGAAAGCTGATGGTGCCCGGCTATCAAAAGAGATAGTGACTGGGGTCTTAAAGGCTTGAAGATAAACAAGCGGCCATCTAGCTCAGAAGCAACAAAGTCCACATAGAAGAACACACCAGCCTGTGTGATCAAGTGGTCCCAAAGGGATCAGTTACCAGGCATCAAAGAACAAAAAATCATATCATTTACTGCACACATCCATGATAGGATCACTGAAGACAAATGGGTGCATAAGTAAATGTGGTGAAGAAAGCTGATGGTGCCTGGCTATCAAAAGAGATAGTGTCTGGGGTCTTAAAGGCTTGAAGGTGAACAAGCGGCCATCAAGCTCAGAAGCAAAAAAGCCCACATGGAAGAGGCACACCGGCCAGTGCGAACACAAGGTGCCCAAGGGACCAGGTATAAGGCATCATGCAAAAAAAAAAGATATAAGTGTGTGTATGTATGTGTATATATGTGTATATGTATATGTATATATATCATATTAAATGAAGGGGGAAGTGCAGAGTGGAGACCCAAGGCCCAAGTGTCGGCCAATGGAGACCCCCTCATAGAGGGGTTTAGGAGAGGAGATGGGTTAATTAGGGTGTGAGGTAGTACCGATGAAGAACACAGCTTTCCCCCAGATCCTGGATGCTTCCTCCCCCGAACTACCATGATCCGAATTCTACCTTGCAGGACTGGATAGGGCAGAGGTTGTACACTGGTGCATATGGGGGCTGGAGGCACAGGGAATCCAGGGTGGATGATACCTTCAGGACCAAAGGTGTGAGGGGTGATGCTGGGAGAGTGGAGGGTGAGTGGGTTGGAAATGGGGAACTGATTACAAGGATCCACATGTGACCTCTTCCCTGGGAGAGGGACAGCAGAGAAGGGGGGAAGGGAGACTCCGGATAGGGCAAGATATGACAAAATAACGATGTATAAATTACCAAGGGCACATGAGGGAGGGGGGAATGGGGAGAGAGGGGAAAAAAAAGAGGACCTGATGCAAGGGGCTTAAGTGGAGAGCAAATGCCTTGAGAATGATTGGGGCAGGGAATGTATGGATGTGCTTTATACAATTGATGTATGTATATGTATGGATTGTGGTAAGAGTTGTATGAGTCCCTAATAAAATGTAAAAAAAAAAAAAAAAGAAAGTAAAGGGTAAGAAAGGAAAGTTCACCTTCAGTATTTTAAAATCCAGAGGTGGGTGGGGATCTGTTGAAGAACAAGTGAGAAATACTTGACCCTAGAGCAAATTCAGGTTGGGTCAAGAGGTAGGTCAACTGACCAAGTATCATATTATGCCATGGTCTGATCCACTATGATCAAGTTTGCAGTCATCTCTGTGTGATAATAAAGCTTGTCAAGAGGATCTGCCAAATGCCTAATATGACTAGATAGTCTCCCGATGGACTTTGAGTTCCCACTGTCCACTTAGCCTTTAACAAATTGGAGGTTCACAATTGTAGCTCTGAAACTTTTCCCTTCATCATATTTGGATTTTGTTGTCACCATCTTTGGATCACACAGGCTGATGTGCTTCTTCAGTGTGGACTTACTTGACGCCTCACTTAGACTGGTGCTTGTTTGATGACAAGACCTTTAAGACCCCAGATAATCGATAGCCTTGCGCCATTTGCTTTCTTCACCACACTTTGTTCTAATGCCCTTATCCTTAGTGATCTCCCCATGAAGGCGAGGATTGTGTAGAGCCATGTTATAAGATCCTGTCCTCAGAATAAGATCACCTAGAGAACTGATCTAGCTAAATCTTGGCACAAACCATGGGCACTTCTATCGAGTACCTGGAAAGTGACAGGTGAGACTCCACAACCACCAAGGTAGATGAGGAGGAGGAAATGAGAAGAGAAGTTGGTGCTCCCCCCTTTTTTGTATGCTTTATTTATTTATTTTTAAAACATTTTATTAGGGGCTCATACAACTCTTATCACAATCCATGCATATACATACATCAATTTTATAAAGTACATCTGTACATTCTTTGTCCTAATCATTTTCTTTCTTTTTTTTTAACATTTTATTAGGGGCTCATACAACTCTTATCTCAATCCACACATATACATACATCAATTGTATAAAGCACATCCATACATTCTTTTCCCTGATCACTCTCAAAGCATGTGCTCTCCACTTAAGCCCTCTGCATCAGGTCCTCTTTTTTTTCCCTCTCTCCCCACTCCCCACTCCCTCGTGAGCCCTTGGTAATCCACAGATTGTTATTTTGTCATATCTTGCCCTATCCGGAGTCTCCCTTCCCGACCCCCCTTCTCTGCAGTCCATCTCCCAGGGAGGAGGTCACATGTGGATCCTTTTAATCAGTTCCCCCTTTCCAACCCACTCACCCTCCACTCTCCCAGCCTCGCCCCTCACGCCCCTGGTCCTGAAGGTATCGTCCACCCTGGATTCCCTGAGCCTCCAGCACTGTTATTCTATCTTTCTGTATTTGGTTGTCGTTTCTGTTATTTGTCTCTTGTTTGGAGCACAGAAGAAGTGGATGCATAAAGACAACCACTGAGGCAATGGTTTATCTGGAAGGGGAGGGAGAAGGTAATTGGGGAGTGATCAGTGGGTGCGGGAGGCAGGAGGAAACTTTAGAGCTGATTGTGATGATGCATATGGAACTCTTTTTAGGTCTGGTTTAACAAGGGAAGTGTGAATATTATATCAAGAAAATTATTTTTAAAAAGAAACCAAACTTTTTACTGTGCGTGAAGGAGGAAGAATTTTTGCTTGGGGGCAGTGAATTCATTTTAATGGTTGTGTAGCAATTCACAGAAGAATAAAAATAATAGTTGTACAACATAAAAAGAATGGTCAGTGGCACCGAAGCACACATGTAGAAGTTGTTGAATTGGTAACTGCTTTCTTGTGTATATTTTTGCAAAATAAAGTTATATAAATGATAATGATTATGGGGGAGAAAATAATGTAAAATTGATTGTGGTAAGGATTATACAACCCTTTTGATATGGTTGAATTACTGAATTGTATATTATGTGGATAAATTATCAATAAAATGTCATTTGGTTGTTTTTTAAGAGAAGTGGCTGCTCAGAAATAGTCATCATTTTACCCTCACTTTACCCAATAGCCTGAATCTCTCATAGACTAACCTTGTCCTTAGGATAGGACGGAGATGCCCAGAAAGAAGGTCACCAAGGAAAATTTCCTTCATTGTGGGTCACAGCTCAGGTCAACCACGTGCATTTCTACCAAACTGCCCATGGTTTTCAGGGAGGACGTGTTTGTCCACAGTCAGGGTGAATGATGAAGGGAAGAGATTGAATCAGAGAACGCGGGTCAGGAACATCCCCTCCAGGGGCCATTGCTCAGCCTTTTCTACTCAGAGCCAACCTTCTGCTTCCACAAACACAGCACACGTGGATCACCTGCAGTGTAAAATATGGCAGCACAACTCAAACTCACATTCTTCCCATGTTGATCAGAGATACCTGTGTCGGTGACACCCTTCTGGATTCTTCTTGGTGACATGGATGTCTTACCCTGTGAGCACCTTGAACATCAAAAACAGTGCTTTTCATCTTAGAACTCTTTTAAATTAGATCTCCTCCATACTCCTAGGTATAATAGTGCAGGTAGAGCTGCTACAGACCAGTGATGGGCTCAGAACGCTTTCTCAGAGGGCTATGTCTCACTGCCATGTCTGCAGATAGCAAGTTTCTAGATCTATCAGGCTCTGGGAAACAAAGCGTGTGTTACGTGGCAAAGAAGCCTAGTGATGACAATTTTAGCAACAGCCCCGTCTTCAAAATCAACACACTGCAACCATGATAGCTCAGCCAGCTAAGCATGTTTTAGCAATAATCTGAAACCTGGAGACACTGGCATGCATGTATTGTGTGGGGAAAGTACCAGGAGACACGGTGAAAGGAACGTGGACAAACATCTCAAGCGTCAGGAGACCAAGAGGCAGCAGAGGGAGCTCAGGGTACAGGGGACACAGTTTTTGCCATGGGAGCAAGTACAGGGGTGCTGAGTGCTTGTTTCCTCTTGTGTCTAGACTTTCCCAATTTACCCAAGCCGAGAGCATCTCCGGGGACTCCTCCGGAATGGCAGTTCAAATATCTCTTATTTTCCTGCCGAGAAAATCCTGAAAATGAAAATCCATCGTTCTTCCTGAGAAGACAGGGAGAAACACATCAAACTTGGGATAAGTTGAAATCAATCCCAGAAGGCCCAGTGTTCTCTCAATGTCATTAAATTCTGCCCTCAATATGCTTCTTTCAACACATTCCGTTTCTCTCCACTGTTGTATTTTTCCCCAAATGCCAGTTGGTTGAAACTGTTTGTGTGCACATCTGACGCCAAATATCTTTTGAAGAGAAAACAACACAAAACAAAGCATGATTTTACAATTCCTGAAATAATTTATACTTAAATTATTAAGTGCCGGGAGGCACTGAACTGCATAGTGTCTGCTGGGAGAGAGCTGTAGTCTCAAAGTTTTGGGCATTTTCAGTGCCCCAGTTGGGAGGCGTGGTCGACCATACTTAACCCATACTTAAACCCATTGGCTGAATCAAGCCCGTCTGACCTAGATGGCGTCTCAACCAGGTGTACCGGCTTCCTCTCACAAAGACCTAAATGTGAGCATGCCCTCTAGCCTTAAGCAGCTTCCAACTTCCTGTAAGGGCTGAGAGAGGCTTTGGCACGTAGAGTGACAGCCCATAGTTCTGCCTCACAGCATCAGTGTCTAAAGAAGACATGGGTGTTGGAGAGTGTGGGGCAATGATGATACTCTAGGGTGGACCTGATGGTTTCAAGGAACTCCATACTGCCCAGTCCTCGACACACAGGATATACGGGAGCCTCAGTCAGGGCAGGAGCAATGAAGGCTGGAAGGAGAGAATACTGGGCTCAGAAATGCTGGGTTTTCCTTTGGCCATTCACACACACCTCTTAGGAAAAGTGATCTCTCATTGCAGCCTAACACACAAATAAGTTCAAAAGAAGAATTACCCTACAATGGCCTCAGAAGAAACAAAAGAACCTCTATTGATAAACACAGGGTTCCCTCCTATGCAAATGACTCTGCAGGCACTAGGTTAAAATCCCAGCCTTGGGTACTGAAAGCTATCAGTTCTCTTCTGACAGGGCTGTGGGTCCCTTGGGAAAGCAGAACTGTGGTCTAAAGATGCCATTTCTGTGAGTTCTGTGCCTGGTGACAGTTCCCCAACCTGAGGGTCTCATATATCAGTGTTGATTCTATGGGGATGGTTGTAACTGCAAGTGACTGACAGATTCCAATTATTTTTATTTACAGGCGTCCTGTCCCAGGTGCCGCCTCCGGAGTCAAGGCCAGCACTGGTGAAACTCTCCCAGAAGCTGTCACTCACCTGCACTGTCTCTGGTGTCTCCATCACCAGCATTGGTTACGACTGGAACTGGATCTGCCAGACCTGAGAGAAAGGACTGCGGTGGATGGGATACAGAGATTATGATGGTGGTACAGATTAAAACCCGTCATTCCTGAATTGACTTTCCATCACCAGAGACACATGGAGGAATCAGTTCTTCCTGCAGCCGAGCGCCGTGACTGCTAAGGACACAACCATGTATTCCTGTGCAAGGAACACAGTGAGGGAAGTCAGTGTGAGCCGACACAAGCCTCCCCTGCAGGGAACACATTGGGCAGCAGGGGGCGCACAGGACCCACTGAGCACAGACACCCAATCCTAGACAGACACATGAATGACAGGGAGGATTTCCTGTTGAATGAGGGTTTCCTCTCTTACCTGTCAGCCACACCAGGGACAATTTTTCTCTCCACTCACCTCTAAATTTACAGACTTTTACATTTCCTCCCTGCATACTTGAACGGAGGAACAAATATTAAAGTTACTCTGATGCTTCATACTCATCTTGTATGACCCATTTTCCTTCTCTACAAACTGATTATCATGGTCATTCTCATCCTAGCTGTTACTCAAAATCTGTTGACAATGAAATACAGGCATGCACAGATTCATGAGTGCAAAGCATAATTTCAAATGTCCTGAGCTCGCTGATCTATTACAGCCCGGGGCAGGCCTCTGGAGTTCTTTCTACAATGCTCCCTGTGCACTGTGTGTAATAATTGACTAAAGATCTCTAAGTCTGAGAAAATAATTGGGTGACTTCTGGGGCTAAACTTGTGGCATATCCTTCGTAATGCTTGCTCTCCACTGTCTCCCTTGATGCAGAAACAAATGTTCCAGGCACAGAGGGGAACAGGTGAACTGGAATGTCTGGTTCGCGGACTCCTTTGTAAGATTACTCATTGGAGTCCCAAGGAAGGGAACACTTGTTGGAATGAAAACTTTGATTTCCAAAAGAAAGCAAATGTGTCATAAGAGGAGGACATTCCAGACTCATATCTCAGAATGCTTTTTAGAACTGAGAATAGTGTGACTTCACACGTACTTTGAATCTGTGATCAGGGGAACTGGTTCCTAGAGAAAGGACATCCTGTTTGGTAGAGTGTCAGCAAAACAGAGGAAAACGCTCAGTTAGAAGCACAGACAGAGTGGCTGCAAAAATGGTATCAAACTTAAGAGCAAGTGAGGATGGTTCAGGATTTGGAAGTGTATATATTTGCTGTGAGTCTTCATGAGTAAAAGTGACTCAAAAACACCCAACATCTTTGATGGCATGAGGTGCAGAATGGTCAGCTAAGTGTAATTACCTAAAATAATCTGAAACCGTTTTAAAAATTTTTTAATGTTAAAATTATTTAACATTTTAAAATTTAATAAATGTACCAGTCCTAATTAAATTACAGCTATATGTTTTTCAATCAGGAGAACAAAGTATAATAAATAACTAATAAATAATATATGCAAATAAAAGTTATTTACAACTCCACTACCCTGGTGGCATAGTGGATTTCACATTGGGATGCTAAGTACAAGGTAAGCAGTTCAAAAGCATCAGCCACTCCAAGGGAGACAGATGAGGCTTTAAAAAGATGTACAAGGAATGTAAATTATATCATCCAAATCCAAAGAAGCCAATAGTATCAGAGCTTAAAAAACAAAAAAAAATTTTTTAATAGTATCAGAACTTAACTTGTGAGATTCTGGCATGCAGAAGGCCATGGATGACAGTGGAAGCTCAAAATCCATGTGCAGGATCTCCACAGGGAATACACCTCCTGTGATTTCTCTCTGACCATAACTGAGGGGTGGAAAAAGCTGGTGATCAGAGTGTATTGGAGAGATGCCTATAGAATTTCAGAGTGAGACATCTGACTTTGATAGATAAGAACTTTTCACTTGATCTCTCCTTTTTATGAATTTTGTGCTGAATCTGGGTTTTAACATTTTTGTGATTTTTACAAATTTAAGGGATTATTTCTGCTGTGTTTTGTTATTGTTGGTAGCATTTTTGATCCTCATATATTTTTATATGTTTCTTAATGTATGAAGCACAGCGTGGGTGACTCTACAGAATAAGGGTTCCTGGGGGTTTCAGCAAGAGAGCTGGGGGAGTTAATAGGAGTTCAAGAAGGAAAAACATGTTTTCTAACTCTACAATACTGCTGGATACAATTTAACTGTAGAATGGGATGATGTCTGGATTAGGTCTTAATAAAAGGGTTTTTGTTTGAAAGAAATAAAATGTTAAAACTATTAGTTTTGAAAAATGTTTTAAAATATTTTTATTTTGAATACTTTCAAAAATTATTTTAACAAAATAATATTGAAAATTAAATAAGAAATCTAGCATCGATATAATATTATCTATTATATATTTCATAATAAAATTGCCAATTTCTTAATTAAAAAAAGGTTTACAGTGCCTAAAACTCTAAGAGGCAGATTTACTCTACTCTAGACAGTCACTATGAGTCAAAATTCACTTGGTGCCAGTGAGTTACATTAATTGTGTTTCCAATTTGAATCTTATTTTGGTTGCTTATGCCCATTAGTTTATTTTCTGTATTTTGTTTAAACATATTTAATACTATTGTCAGGAATTGGTTTTTTTTCCCATTACCTTGGTCTTCATAGAATTTCCTACATTGTGTTTTTAGGTTAATGATCTCATCTTTTCTGTGACATCATTTATGATATTGTTTATATTTATTAACATGTTAATGGTTTTCCTTTTAAAGATATTTTTTTCTGGTTGTGCTTCAATTTACAAAGTAGCCTGATAAAAATAACCTTATTCTTCCATCCATTTGCATTTTCCCCTTTTTTTATAGTGTAAGGACGACTTAACAGAATATTTCTGTTCAACCAGTGTCTGAGGTCACCAGAAAAAGCACACACACCTTACTCACCGGCATTGGATGCAATAGTTTTCTCACACAGAGAAGAGACAGAGCCGGCTCATCATCAGGATTGGGCATCAGTCTCCACAGCCAGTGGTTTCACTCGGCTGCCAGTGCAGGCATGGAGGTTTGCAAGCATCCCTCCTTTGTGCTGAACATGAAGAACAGTGTTCTCTCCTCAACAGCAGAGATAGAGAAATAAGGTTGTGCTATAAGGTGGAATCTACTGGAAGGCTGTGCTATAAGGTGGAATCCACTGGAAGGCAGTGATATGGTTTTGTTGTTGTTGTTTTGTATATTCCATGTAATGTATGTAACAATCAGTTTGGGGAATGTTAGCATGTGTTCAGAAGAAGGTAGGTGTGTTGTAGGACGCCAGCTAGTAAAGAGTATTTTTAGATCCAGAAGCCTTGGGAAAGGCAGTCAGACAGCAAGGTCATCACATTCCAGTAGCCAGACTGACACATTTGGTCCTAAGCATACCTGGGTCTGTGATGGACTCTGGGGAAGGGCAGCAGACTGCACTTGGACTGCCTGCTTCCTCAATTTCCAATTCCTATTTGGGTTTATCTCAGATGTATTTTTGTCATGGGCGGTAACATTCTTGAATTTTTGTTCTTTGATTATCTGTTTTACATTATAATGACACCCAGAATTGATGAACACATCGAGATAGCAAAGAGAATAAGAGATTCTGGGGCCTACAGTAGGGGGTGGCGGGGATAAAAGGGAGCTGATGCCAAGGAGTTCAAGAAGGAAGGGGGTGTTTTGAAACTGATTCTGGTAACAATTGTTCAATGCTGCTTTATGCACTTGAACTAAGAATTGATATGATTATAAGCACCAAATAAAATGGTTTTGGAGAAAATAATTAAATATTAAATAAAGACTATTCCATTGCTAACAATTTTTTAATTTCAAATTTCTGGCTTATATCATAATCTCTTTTCCAGTTCAATATTTTAGCTAGTGTTTTGAAGTGTTGTACCAGCAAGACTTTCCATCAGTTTCTGATTATGCATGAAGAAATTATCTTTCATTTTTTATTTATTTTTCTCATGGTACATGTATAGGCAACAAAAATAAATTTTCAACAATTCTTTTCATTAATGATTCAGTGGCATTAGATTATCATCATGTTCAACAATTGCCAACGGCTGTAAACTTTCCTATCACACACATCACAGAAACCCATCAAAAAGAATTCCGACTTGACAATTCCGTCCTTTACATGGGACAAATAACTTTTACTTTCTTGCTTCAATTATTTCGAATAGAAGTCTGCTTTAAGTATCTTTCTCTTCGTGTGGAAAGAGTGAAGCCTACACTCTGTTCAATACCTTCATTGTCTTTCAGGCAGATTTCTTTCTTAATCAGTATTTTATTGCGGAATATATCTCAATATAATATCTATATAATTATCTATATCTATAGATCATACTTCCTTCCACTGAACCCAATTCAGATTGTCTTCAAGTTGTAGCACTCTCTACCTCCAAAGTTTTTCACAGTGAAGGAGAATCAGTGTGAGTCTAGACATAAAACTAACCTCAGGGAGAAAGCTGAACTTCAGGGAAGCTAAGGACCCATCAGCGCTGGACCAAGAGAAGAAAGAAGTGAGGACAGGAGCCTGGGTAAGGACTGCAGTGCCTGGTCAGCTAGAACTGCTGTGCTGACCACTGTGGTAGCTCTACTGCCCATGGCAGGAAACCTGCTGAGACAACTCCAGGTAACACTCCTGACCAATCATGAATACTTGGGACCAGAAGTTGGAAGACAGTGTGAGCCCAGGAAACACCTCTCCTGTATGTGATGGGATGCTGCCAGCAGGGGACTCTCTGAAGACACTGAGCCCAACACCCACCCCCGGTACTAATTCATGGGAGGATAAATGAGCTTCTTCTTATTTCTGTGGTTTCTTTTAACCTCACAAATAAACCTGTTGTTAGGAAACAATTTCATTCCAACTCTAAATATTGCATACAACATTTAAGTGTCTTTACTTTGTTCCAAATATTGTGAAATGTAATAGGGGAAGGAAGAATTTGGGATGATATTCACTTTTTTGTGTTCAGAGGTATGAGAATTTCAGGTTGATCTGGTCTTGATTCCAAACATGGTGAGGATAGAGATTGTCTTTAATTTCAATATATCATTTGGGTACTTTTGATGGAAATGCATATAAAGTTATATTGAAAATGAAATCTGCACAGATATGCATACAATTGGTAGAGTGGAGACATCAGAGGACTGTGTTCTCCCAAGGACTCCACCAGCATCGCTTTTCTAGTCTGAGTCCCAGAGCTACGGGCTCCATTTAGCCCTTTCCACCTTTAGATACAAGTGCACCTCCCACATGCAAATACCAGTCCCATGAAACCACAGCATGCATGTACTTAAATTCATATTTCTTCTTGCCCTGGAGAGCATTTTCTGGATGTCACAAATCTTATCCAAATGAATATGAATTTTGTGTGGGTGTTCCTCTTTCTGGTGGCGACTCCGGGAGGTGTGTACTTCAGAGATTCCTACATGAAGTCTGGAGATGCAGCATCTGAGCGCATGACTCCCTGTGTTTCTCTTTATCCCCAGGTGTCCTGGCCCAGGTGCAGCTACAAGAGTCAGACCCTGGACTGGTGAAGCCCTCACAGACCCTGTCTCTCACCTGTGCTGTCTCTAGGTTCTCCTTAACCAGCAATCATGTGACCTGGATCCGTCAGGCTCTAGGAAAGGGTCTGGAGTGGATTGGGGTAATATGGCATAATGGGGGCACAAAGTATAATCCAGCTCTCCAATCCCGGGTCAGCATCACCAGGGACACCTCCAAGGGTGAAGTTTATTTAAAACTGAGCTCCATGAATCCTGAGGACACGGCCATGTATTATTGTGCTAGAGACACGGTGATGGGAAGTCAGTGTGAGCCCAGACACAAACCTTAGTACATCAGGTCATGGTTTCAGCAGATGTGAAAGAGACAAGTCAGTGACGTTTCCCATCAAAAGCTGTGGTTTCCTCACCTTGTCAGCACCTCTCTAGGGACCACCAAGCACAGACTCTAGGGAAACTTCATGTGTCTGAACTTGCCATCTTTTGAGTGGAATGGGTTTTGTCTGTGTTTCACCGTTTATGCAAAGGCAGACTTCAAAGTAACAGGTATCGATGAAATATCAGTTTACATTCAGGGTACTAACTAGTGCTGTTTGTTGTCAAAGTTAGAAATATAAAACAAAACAAAACAAAAACAATCTCACTGTCGTCCAGTTGATGACAATTTACAGTGACGCCCTGTGGGTTTCTGAAATTTTAACTGCTTATGGGAGTAGAAAGCCCTGTCTTTCTTCTTTGCAGTGGGCACTTGCATACAGATCTCAGCCCAGCACATGACCACTATGCCACCAGCCTTGTTATAAAAATATTAATGCAGGAAAAATTCTCATGTGAGCTTCAAATTTTCTCCAAGCCATCAGGTGGATGTTCAATGTTTTCATTCTAGTGAACACTCACAAGTCTAAATTTATGTAATAATTTTAACTCAGAATGACCTAAATAATATTGAATATGTTGAATTGTTGTTACCCTTGAATTGGCTTCAACTCCCAGAGATCCCATGAAGAACAGGATGAAATACTGCTCGGAACTGCACTCTGCTTACAATCATTCCTCCGTTTGGACTCATCATTGCAGCCTTTGTGACAATCCACCTCCTTGAAAGACTCTCTATTTTTCATTGACAGTCTACTTTACCAAGCACAGGACCATTCTCGGGGTTGTGGTGCTCCTAATGACATGCTCAAATAAAGGAAATAAAGGCTTACTTGAATGCTTCCAAGAAGCAGCCAATCGGAAGGACCTTGGGCCTCTACTCAAGCACTCCCTCAATGCATGAATACTTTCTTCTATTAAATTGGCATTCTATGATGCTCACCCTCCAGACACAACCGCTGAAGCCAAAGTGGGTGAACAAGCAAATGTGGTGAAGAAAGCTGATGGTGCCCGGCTATCAAAAGAGATAGTGTCTGGGGTCTTAAAGGCTTGAAGGTGAACAAGCGGCCATCTAGCTCAGAAGCACCAAAGCCCACATGGAAGAAGCACCACCAGCCTGTGCGATCACGGGGTGTCAAAGAGATCAGGTATAAGGCATCATCAGAAAAAAAAACCTTACCATAGTGAATGAAAGGGGAAGTGCAGAGTGGAGACTCAAAGCCCATTTGTCGGCTGCTGGAGATCCCCTCGCAGAGGGGTCTAGGGGAGGAAATGTAGCACCGATGAAGAATATAGCTTTCCTCCAGTTCCTAAATGTTTCCTCCCTCCCCCCCCCTCAACTATCATGATCCGAATTCTACCTTGAAAGTCTGGATAGAGCAGAGGATGTACACTGATGCAGATAGGAGCTGGAGGCACAGTGAATCCAGGGTGGATGATACCTTTAGGAGCAGGGGTGTGAGGGGCGATACTGGGAGGGTAAAGGGTGAGTGGGTTGTAAAGGGGGAACCGATTACAAGGATCTACATGTGACCTCCTCCCTGTGGGACGGACAACAGAAAAGGGGGTGAAGGGAGACGCCACACAGGGCAAGATATGACAAAATAATAATTTATAAATTATCAAGGGCTCATTAGGGAGGGGGGAGTGGAGGGGGGGGAGGACTTGATGCAAAGGGCTTAAGTGGAGAGCAAATGCTTTGAAAACAATGAGGGCAAAGAATGTACAGATGTGCTTTATACAATTGATGTATGTATGGATTGTGATAAGAGTTGTATGAGTCCCTAATAAAATGTTTAAAAAAAAGAAGCAGCCAAGATGTGCTTATTCCAAGACAGACCTGCTTGTCCTTCAGGCAGCCCGTGATATATTTAATATTATTCTCTAACACCATAACCCAAGTACATCAATTCATCTTGGATATTTCTCATAGAGTATTTGACCTTTACTAGAGTCGCTCTTAGTTATCACAACTGTGGCAGCTGTTTCTGACACTACAGATAGTGTCCAGGGTTGCTACGGAAAACACACAATATATAGGACAGCATATTCTACATATACTACAGTGAATACTCACAGAACAAAAAATAGCAGTAGCACTGACGTTGAAGAAATCTATATGACGTCTTAACACTGGTCACCATGAAGAGAAATGTTCATCTTCAGAATGTAAAGCTAGATTCATGTAAGTAATACTCAGGAGAACTTGGACCACAAAGGTATGTGGCACAATGATTAAATGCTCAATTTTAGCCCCAGCTGCTATATGCAGCTGAGCCCCAAGAGTAGCAAGAGTAGCAAGAAAGCTGCTGAGCAGCCCTCAAAGATGTGGGGGGACACAGAGCAGAGATGTTAACAGATGCAGCAGTGTACCTGAACCCTGATCCCTGCCTGTGGAGCTGTGGGGTGTTGGGTTTAGTCCCTGCTCAGACCACGTAGGCACAGCAAGCTGTGGCCATGACATGAAAAAGCTCCTGTGCAGCCCTCCAAGGCTATGTTGGAATAGAGAGCAGAGATATAAACAGAAGCAACAATGTAGCTGAACCCTGATCCCTGCTGGTGGAGCTGCCAGGGTCCTGTCCCTGCCCTGAGGCAGGCAGGGGAAAACTGTGGCTGTGTTTAGACCAAGCCCTGCTATAGGTTCCAAATGGTCCAGGCTCCGGCAGATACAGTGGCTGGGCTAAGGTCAAGCCCCCGGCGGCTTCCACTGATGTAAGCCAAAACCCACAGCCCTTCAAAACCCAGTGGATATGTGCCTACTTATCTTTATGATGCACCTCCTGCGATCCAGCAGCATTGAATTTCCCTCTAAGCAACTCTCCTGGGCTGTATTCTGCAGAGTCCCCCTGGCATGTGTCACTCCGTTGCCATCGTCCTGTGGGCTCAAACTGACAGTTCTTAAATTGGGGATAGGATTTAGTGCAAGCCCCAAACCCATTCCTTGAGCTATTCCTTTATTACCTTTTATTTGATAAAATTAAAATTATTTAACTTGGGAACCACTGTATAGGTCATATTGTTCCATAGTTCAATTCTGTCAAAACTAATTGTGCAATTTCTTGAATACTCATACATGTTTTCCAAATGATAGGGTTCCTTCCTAGACTTCTTGACATCATCTCCCTTTTTTCTCCTCCACCCTTCAAGCACCCTAAAACCTGGTTATGCTTTCTTTCCCTGTGAGCACAACATCTCTAGGTTTCATTTTCTGAAAAATAACCAAACAAATTACAATGCTACAAGACAGTGAGCTCCAATGGCGGCAAACCTCTGAGAAACAGTCTAATGTCAATGAGTATAAGCAGACTGCAACAGAACCTCCACACAGAGTTGCCAGGATAATACGTCTTAACACAGCACACTTGCTGTACCAAGACTTGTTTGTTAGACAACCAATAGTAGACAGCTCTTGGTACAGCTGTTTTCTTCAACCCCAGACACCATGTGTTTTCCAGCTTAAATCCTCAGGTTACAGTGAGTCTGGGGTAGAAACCAGTTCCCCCAGTGGAGTTCCCATTTGGGGATCCCACAGAAGCAGCTCTGCAGCATGACTTGTACTCTGAGAGTCAGGATTCAGTTTCCCGCTGTTCTGTGACATCTGACCTGGTTTCCCAGGTAACCCCAGAGTCCTAGGTCAGCTCTGCTCTCCGAGTGCAAGTCATGAAATACCCTCCCTACCTGTTGATCCCAAGAGCACCTGCAGTCCCTCCTTACTCCACTTGGCTGTCAGCTCTCCTTTCCCATACCCCAACAGACACGCACTAATGTTCACCCAAAATTGACTGTTCCATCCCCCCTCTCCAGTGCTGCCCACCCCCTACCATCACTAAGCCTCACCCCTTTGAGAGGGCCACCACCCTCTCCAGGGGACCTCACCCCAGATCCATATTGCTACTACTCAGCATCCTGCCCCCTTTCCCCCACCAATGGATCCCAGCTATCAGGAGATCAGGAAGTGTCCTCTGGCCAAATGACCTCCACTATACTTACCTTGAACAGAGGATTTGTGGTTCATGGCACTGGTCCAGCTCTTTCCCAGGCCATCTAGCTCCCAGCCAGAAGACCTGATGGCCTGCAAACTTGAGCTTGTGCCCTTTCTGCCACTTTTCCCAAGTGCAGTGGACTTAGATAGCATTTGTCCTTTTGTGCTTGACTAACTTCACTCAGCCTAATCTCTTCCAGAGCCCTCCACGACTTGAGGTGTTTCAATGCTGCTTTTTATGGAATCATATTATTTGTGTGTTTACATCAGAGTTGTTTTTTTGTTTTGTTTTTTTAATGTATCTACTTTTCTCTTGATGGGAATTTAGGCTGTTTCCAGCTTCGTGCTATTGTGAACTGTGCTGCAATGATCATGGGGGAATACATGTCTGTTCGTCATCTCTTTCTTATTTCTTTGGGGTATATGCCCAGTAATGGTATTGGTGAGTCAGATGGTAGTTCAATTTCCATATGTTTTAGGTATCACCATATCTCCTTCTATAGTGGCTGTACAGATTTACATGACTACTAGCAGTTGTACAAAAGTCCTTATCCCACCAGACCCTGTCCACCCTTTATTGTTCTGTTATGTTTTGTTTTTAAATTGGGATACATTACTGGGCCTTAGTTGGTATCACATTGTTGTTTTGATTTCCAATTCCTGAATGACTACCGACCTAGAACATTTCCACATGTGTTTATTAGCCATTTACCTATCATCTTGTATGAATTGTTTGTTCAGGACTTTAGCCCATCTTATCAAAAGTTTTTTTCTTGCTATAACCTTGTAAAATTCTGTGGATCTTAATCATTAGTCTTTTATATGATGTGTCATTACTAAATATCCTTTTCCAGTCTGTGGGTTCTCTTTTTACTCTTTTATTAAATAAACTCTATTGATTTACACAAGTGTTTTCTTTTTCATTGGTCCCATTCATCTATTTTACCTTCTATGGAGTATGTTTCTTTTGTTAATTCTGCCAGCCCATGTATTCCCTGGACTAATGATGCTGCTAGCTCTGGATTTTACATGTAGGTGTTTAATCCACCTGGAGTTATTTTAGTACATAGAATGAGATATTTCATTTCATTCTTCTGCAGGTGTATATCCAGATTTTCCAGCACCATTTATTGAGGAGGGCACCTGCTTCCCATTTAATGTCTTTTGGGCCAATGTAAAAATCAATTGTATGTAGATGTATTTTATTGTTGGGTTTCTGTCCTGATTCATTGACCTGAGAATATTGGTCTTTTAAAATAAATTTATATGCTGTTGGATTCTATTGACCAGGACTTTGTTGAGGATTTTGGCATCTATATTCATGAGAGATACCGGTCTGTATTTCCAGAGGTTATTGTGGTTTGGGGCAAGGGAGGAGTATAATCAATCCACTAGAGTCCCTTATGTACCCTGTGAATTATTTTTAGAAGAGTGCACTTTTATTGTGCTTATAACAGTGGTTTCCTAAACAGCTCAGAATTATCCGCTGTTTATGCGTGGTCCTGGGGTGTCAATTTTCTAATACAGTGAATGGCCCAGGGAGGAGGAGTGTACATTCAGAAGTGGATCAGGCTAGAGTCTGGGCACCAGTTCTGAAAGGTACCAGGCCTGTGCAGGACAAGTGCCGGAAACCTGGAAATACCAGGTCCTATTTCTACTAGCACGGTGAGGCATTTTGTGATTCCTTTCTCAAAGCAATATAGAAACACCTCCACCGACACCTAGCCCTGCTCCTGGCAGATTCCAAGAACTCTTGTTTCCCCAGTGCTGAGACTCTCTCCACGTGGCCTGATGTAATCATCTGCAGGAAGGAGCTGAGCATAGCTAGGGATTATCACCAGTGGGAGCTCTCCTCCCTCTGCAGACCTTGTAGTTCAGCATCAAGCCTCCAGTTGTCTCTGCAGGCTTCTGTGGAATGATCCTGAAGTATCAACAGTTCGGCCGGGAGTTGCCACAGCACCTGCAAGGGAAGCAAAGCACAGGAAGGTGCTGTGAACTCGGACGGCATGATTGAGAGCACAGCTGTGCTCTCTGTGGATAAACCAATTTAAAGGACACCCGGTATTATATCCCAGGCCCCAACCCAGCTACCTACCCGCAAATTTGGCAATCCCACAGCAGTGAGCTGTTCACAGGGCCAATCCAACACTTAGCTTTCCTTTTAAATATATTTTTTCACTTGCTGTGCTTCAATTTAAAGGTAGATGTACAAAAATAGCCTTATTCTTCCTTCCAATAGTATCCCCCTCTATTGTAATGTAAGGTCAACTTAACAGCATGAATCTGTTAAACCATTGTCTGCGGTCCCCAGCAAAAGCACAGTTTACCAACAAACACTGCACGCAACAGTACTTTGCACACACAGAGGAGAGATGGAGCTGGCTCATCAGTAATGGGTCTCACTCCCCCCAGCCAGCAGTCTCACTTTGCGGCCAGTTCAGGGATGTTGTTTTGTAAGCATCCTTCTTTTGCGCTGCTAAAAGAACAGTGTTCCCTCCTCACCAGCAAAGATGACAAAATAGGGCTGTGCTATGAGGGAGAATCTACTGGAAGGCAGGGAGTTAGTTTTGTCATTGTCGTTTGTATTCCTTGTAATATATTTAACAATCAGTTTGGGGAATGTTAGCATGTGTTCAACCAAAGGTAGAAGGTGCAGGCTGTAGGACACCAGACCTAAAGAGTATGTTTGAACACAGAAGCCCTGGAAAGGCAGTTATCCAGCAAGGTCACCACATTCCAGGAGCCAGACTGACATAATAGATCCTAAACATAACTGGTTCAGTCCTGGACTCCAGGGAAGGACAGAAGACTACACTTGGACTGCCTTCTTCCTCAACTTGCAATTCCTTTTGGGTTCATCTCAGATGTATTTTGCAATTGGGGGTAATACTCTTGAGTTTTGTTATGTGTCTTTCTGTTTAACAGTATACAAACCCAGAATTGACAAATGTATAGAGGCAGCAAGACAAACAAGGATTTCTTGGAGGTACAGTGGGGCAATGGGTGGGGTAAAAGGGAGCCGATATTAAAAAGTTCAGGAAAGATGTTTTCATCCTGCTTGATGTGATGGAACTGTGGGATGATATGATATCTGTGTTACTCTGGGTAGACTAGAGAAACAAATTCATAGACACTCACGTCCTTGAGAAATAGCTTTATATACAAGAGAACTCAAATATCAAGAAAACATCCCGGCCCAGTCCAGTCCAGATCAAGTCCTTAAGTCCAATCTTAGACCATATGTCCGATACCTATTTTTAAAGTCTTCTTCAGACTCACAAAACACATGCAACGATGCCAAATGCAGCAAGACCACAGGCCAGTGGGTGGGAAGTCTTCTGGATCTGGTGGCATTGTAAGCATCTCAGCGCTCGCATGGGTCCACGTGATTTCTCCAGCTGAGAGCACTCGCATAGTTCCACGTGTCTTGTCAGCTGCAATATCTCCCAGGAAGTCAACAGAAAGAGACAGAGAGAGACAGACTCCTACATTCAAGGAGGAATGAAGGAATTCCCAGAATCCTCAGGAGAAGGCCACTCCAACACAGAGGCCACATTGGCTATAATCTGATTAACTGGCTAGACTCCACCCCTTCACTCTTAATCCTGTGAAATTGACAAATGATTATATGATGACCACAGCTAACTATAAGATGGTTTGGGCATAAAACAAATAATCAAATAAAATAATAAACATAGACTACTTCATTATGAAATTTTTTCTTGTAAATTCAGTTATTGGTTTATATCATAATCCCTTTTCCTGTTCAGTATTTTAAAGTTTTTGAAATATTGTACTGGCAAGAATTTCTGTCCGTTTGCAGCTATGTGTGCAAAACTTTCTGTCATGTATTGGAACATATTTTTCTCATGAAACATGCAACAAAATACTATTTGCAACATTCTTCTCAGGTGTAGTTCAGTGGCATTAGAGTATTGTTTTCAACAATTACAAACATCTGCAAAATTTCCCATCAAACATAACAGAAAACTACCCCCAAAAAAATTCTGACTAGTAACTTTCCCCTTAACATCAAATAATTAACTAAAAAGTTCCAGTTTAAATTATTTTGAATAGAAGCCTGATTTAAATACTTCCCCGTTCCTCTGTAAAGAAGGCAGCCTAAATCCTGTAGAATATCTTTGTCTTTGAGCCAGATTTTCTTTACCAGTATTTTTTGTGGCGTATATCTCAATATCAAAATCTGTATAAAGAGCTATGTCTGTAGATCATACTTCCTTTCACTTTATCCAGCTCACAATGTTTGCAACTTGTAGCACTCTCTACCTCTAAAGCTTTTCCCACTGAGGGACCAGAGGTAAAAATAACCTCAGGGAGAAAGTTGACTTGCAGGGGTGCTAAGGCCCCACAGGAGCCTGGATACAGACTGCAGTTAGAGCTGCTGTGCTGACCACTATGGGAGCTCCACTGCCCGTGTTTTGAAATCTGCAGAGACAACTCCAGGTAACATTCCTGACCAACAGTCTGAATGCTTATGACCAGAGAAAATGTTACTGTGTGCCCCACAGAAGTTGGAAGACAGTGTAAGCTGAAGAAACACCTCTCCTGTATGTGATGGGTTGCTGTCAGCAGGGGACTCAGAATACCCATCACACACATAGGGTACTAATCCATGGGACGAAACATGACCTTCTTGTGATTTCTGTGGGTTTCTGTAACCCCACAAATAACCTTGTTGGTAGGAAACACTTTTATTTCAATATTAAACATGGACTATAACACAGTATATTTTATCCCTTCCCAAATATTCTGAAATGTTATAGGGGAAAGGAGTTTTAGGGAGACATACTTGTTTCCCTACGTGGTCAAAGGGATGAAAAGATTCAGGTAGGCCTAGTCTTGATTCCATTGCATGGTAAGCATAGAGATTGTGTTTAATTTCACCAGATCATCTGTGTACTTCTGATGGTAATAGATGTAAAGCTACATTAAACTTAAAATCTGCACAGATGTCCCCAGGATTGGTAGAGTGAAGACCTCAAAGAGAGGGCTGTGTTCTCTCAAGGACTCCACCAGCATCGCTTTTCTAGTGTGAGTCCCAGAGGCAGGGGCCCCATTCAGCCCTTTCCACCTTTACATACCATGCACCTCCCACTCGCAAATGCCTGACAAGAACCCAAATAAAACCACAACATGGAAGGACTTAAATTCATATTCCTTCTCACCTGGAGAGCATTTTCTGGGTGTCACGAATCTTATCCACATGAACATGAAGCAAGTGTGGGTTTTCCTCTTTCTGGCAACTCAGGGTGGTGAGTGGTTCAGGGAGTCAGACATGAAGTCTGGGAGTGAAGCATCAGGGCACATGACTCACTGGGTTTCTCTCTATCCCCAGCTGTACAGGCCCAGGTGCAGGTACAAGAGTCAGGCCCTGGACTAGTGAGGCCCTCACAGACCCTATCTCTCACTGTGCTGTCTCTAGATTGTCTTTAACCAGCTATCATGTGACCTGGGTCCACCGGGCTCCAGGAAAGGGTCTGGAGTGGATTGGGATAATATGGGAGAATGGGGGGCACAAACTATAATCTAGCTCTCCAGTACTGAGTCAGCATCACCAGGGATACATCCCAGAACCAGGTTAATTTAAAACTGAGCTCTGTGAATCCTGACGTCACGGCCATGTATTACTGTGCAAGTTACACAGTGATGGGAACTCAGTGTGAGCCCAGACACAAACTCAGTTTCAGCAGAGACAAGGGAATGAAGGCAGTGAGGCTTTCCTCTGAGAAGCTGTGGTTTCCCCACCTTGTCAGCACTTCTCCAGGGACTACCGTACATAGTCTAGGGAACCTTCATGCATCTGAGGAAGAACATGCACTCTGTGGAAGTCTGGAAGGTCATCTGCCGCCTAAATGGTGGGCCATGTCAGTAGAGGGACAGCAACACAGAACACGAGTATTGGAGTTGTAACACTAACTCCAATGAAAGGTTTTCTTGTTGGAAATTTCTCATGATTAACGAGATCTGATGTCCACATATAAGATGTTCCACATTTAATTCATGCAAAGGGCTTTTTTCCTTTGTCAAACCTCTGATGTGCTGTAAGGCATTGTGTCTGGCTGAAAGCTTTTCCACATTCACCACATACATGGGGTTTCTCTCCAGTATGAGTGCACTGATGAACAGTGAGAGAAGCCATCCAGATAAAGGCTTTTCCACATTCACGACATACATGGGGTTTCTCCCCAGTGTGAATTAGCTGATTAACAGTGAGAGAAATCTTCTGGATAAAGCCTTTGCCACATACATAGGGTTTTACTCCTGTGAATTTTTATATGAGTTTTGAGATTTCCTTTACGAATGAAGCTTTTGCCACATTCACTACATTTATGTGGTTTCTCTCCACTATGAGTTTGCTGATTAATAGTGAGAGCAGTCTTCTGGATAAAGCCTTTTCCACATTCACCACATACATGGGGGTTTCTCTCCAGTATGAGTTCGCTGATGAACAGTAAGTTTACTCTTTCTGATAAAAGCTTTTCCACATTGACTACATACATGGGGTTTCTCTCCAGTATGAGTTCGCTGATGAACTGTGAGAGCACACTTCTGGCTAAAGCCTTTGCCACATTCACCACATACATGGGGTTTCTCTCCAGTATGAGTTCGCTGATGAACAGTGAGACCATCCTTCGTGAGAAAGGTTTTTCCACATTGACCACATACATGGGATTTCTCTCCAGTATGAGTTCGCTGATGAACAGTAAGGTTACACTTCTTGATAAAAGCTTTTCCACATTGACCACATACATGAGGTTTCTCTCCAGTATGAGTTCGCTGATGAACAGTGAGAGCAGTCTTCTGGATAAAGCCTCTGCCACAGACACCACATATATGGGGTTTCTCTCCAGTATGAGTTTGCTGATGAACAGTGAGAGCATGCTTCCGAATAAAGGCTTTTCCACAATCACCACATACATGGGGTTTCTCTCCAGTATGAGTTCGCTGATGAACAGTGAGAGCATGCTTCCGAATAAAGGCTTTTCCACAATCACCACATACATGGGGTTTCTCTCCAGTATGAGTTCGCTGATGAACAGTGAAATCGCTCTTCATTAAAAAGGCTTTGCCACATTCACCACATACATGGGGTTTCTCTCCAGTATGGGTTCGCTGATGAACAGTGAGACCATCCTTCGTGAGAAAGGTTTTTCCACATTGACCACATACATAGGATTTCTCGCCAGTATGAGTTCGCTGATGATCAGTAAGCTTACACTTCTTGATAAAAGCTTTTCCACATTCACCACATACATGGGGTTTCTCTCCAGTATGAGTTCGCTGATGGACAGTGAAATTGCTCTTCATTAAAAAGGCTTTGCCACATTCACCACATACATGGGGTTTCTCTCCAGTATGAGTTCGCTGATGAACAGTAAGTTTACTCTTCTGGCTAAAGCCTTTGCCACATTCACCACATACATGGGGTTTCTCTCCAGTATGAGTTCGCTGATGAACAGTGAGAAGAGTCTTCCTGATAAAGGCTTTTCCACATTCACCACATATGTGGGGTTTCTCTCCAGTATGAGTTTGCTGATGAGCAGTGAGATCACTCTTCCTAGTGAAGCCTTTCCCACATTCACTGCATACATAGGACATTCCTGCCACATGAGGTTCCTGATGTCCCTTGAGGTATGATACACTGTGAAAATTTTTCCCACATTGCAAGCATTTTCCTAGCTTTTGTCCTTCATGACTTTTTTGATAATGTTCATTGAGTTTGAACATTTTCTTGAATATTTGCCCACACTGACTGCATTCGTAGGTCATATCTAGTATACCAATAATCTGGTGTTCATAGAACACAGAGTCTTCAATGAAGGTTGTTCCACATTTATCGCCTGTGTGTGGTTTCTCAATTTCATCAGACTCCTGATGCTGAATGCACTGTGACTTCATGAACCTGGGTGGTTCACACTCAGGGAATTTCATTTCAGTATAAAATTGCTCTTGTTCACTGTGGAGAAAAATTTTCTCATCTTCAGTGAGCACAACTGACTTCTGTATTTTGTTGCTTCTGTTCTGATTTAATTCCAGAATGATTAAATCTGATTTTACATTTTTTTCATGTAATCCAAACATCTCATAAGTTACCTTTGGAGGAAAATTATTTTTATGCTGAGAATATGTATTACATTTGTAGCACCATTCCATTCTGTCAATGCATCTTTCACATTGCAAGTGCTCAAGCAAATGATCATCATCTTTCTGGATTTCTATAAAAGAACACAACATTGACTCTTTTAAACATCTTGGTTTACAATGGACCCCTTAAAATACGCATTGATATAAAGTAGATCTTTAGTGACAACCCTCTTTTATGACTATAAATAAAAGACTATGCTTAATGTTTATTGCCCATTGGACGAAATACAATCATGTAAACAATTCAAGTGATAAAAATAGTTACTATAGAAATCAGGTTGGATATGAAAGTGATAAATGGACACAGGTTTGATATTTGCTTAAAGAGGTACATGAATACATACAACAAACATAACAGAAGGAAGACATAAGACCAATAGACCACAGGAGTGATATGACTTGCTAATTCCATTTGGTAGAGGTTAAATGTATTCATTTAATCAATTTTTACTGAAAGACAACTAAGTGCTTGATAAAGTTGGAAATGCGAAACATGGCGAATGTTCTACTTAGGAGAAAACCATTTTTACAGGTATATATGAAAGGGATTATGGTACAGAAACACATTCTTTATGTTTGTGGAGCCTGTATTCTAGCTCACAGCACTCATCTTACAGTGCTGTCCTGTGGTGGCGTGCAGGTTGCTGTGATGCCAGAAGCACTGCCACCCAGTGTTTCAAATACAAGCAGGACCACCCATGGTGCACAGGTCTCAGTGGAATCTTCAGAAATAGGGACTGGGAGGAAGATCTGGTGATCGACTTCTGGAACATGGACCCCTCAGGTTTAATGGCAATGAAATAACACTGAACAAGTACTAAATCCTCAAAGTACAGTTAACCGTAATGATGTAGATGGAGGAAGAGCTTTGGGGACCTTCAGTGCTTGACATGGCATGACTGAAAATGAGAAAAAATAGCTGCTAATATCCTCTAGTAAATGGAAAATAGCATACATGCAATATTATCATGAAAAAATTGCAAGTTGTCAAAACAAAATGGAATGGTAAAAAATTGATAGTGTATGCATTATTCAACTTTAATAGACTGGTACTGGCTATTTTTAATTATATAATCAAGTGGCTTATAAGACTGAGATCGACAAATTCAAGAAGATTGGCATCATATTCATTATCCAAAAGCACACTGCAATATTTTCCCTGATGTATAATTTTGTCAGTGGTAGGCTAATATTCATATGCCTGCCAGCAAGACCAGTTAGTACAAGTGTTATTCAGTTTTGTGCACCAATTAAAGCAAACATAGAAGCATTCACTAAGTTGGAGAAGAGTCCCAGTCACATTCACTTAGTTAAAAATCATCGCCACACTATCCTCTCATTATAGTGCCACCTTAATGATACCTCATACAAGCGCATGGCTAATTACTATCTGCCAGCAGCTTTAACGACAAGAGCAGACATGTTGTTGTTATTGTTCTCCCCCCTCAGGAGACAGTTACTCCACTCCACCTACCCTCAGCACTGGTCTTAAGTTGCTCATCCAATTATTTCAGGGATCCCCAGGCTAAAGATCCTGCCTACCTTGTTAGGTAGCTAGGTGTCTGCCTGTGTTTGTGTGGGAGGCGGGGGAGCTGCATGCCCTGAGATAATATAAATTGGTGAAAGAATGCAAAGCCTTTTTATTTCTGCCCTTCAATTACACACCTGTCCTTTAGGACACATCCAGTGGGCATTTAAGAGAGAAAGAGATAATTGATTCCTTAAGTGACAGCAACAAAGGGAACCTGATTGCTTTCAAAGCTAGGCATCTTTCAGCTGAGAAGCAAGAAGTCAGGCACCTGTAACAGCTGTATACTAACATCTTACTGGAGGGCAGTTGGGGGAAAACTCTGTCTGGAGATTGCTCATTAGCAGTTCTAGCTTTGGGACTTGTGGGGGTTTTCTTCCAACACTAGAACTGGTCTTCCAAGCCCTGTGGTAAGGAGTATAGAGATAAGGCTGCTCACACTTTCATCCAGGTTCTATTTTCCACCACAATAATGAAATTGAGGGGAGAAGGGATAAAGGAGAGCTGATATCAAGGAATTAAAGAAGAAAAAGTTTTCAAACTGTGGTAGCTATTGTACAGGACTGCTCCATGTAATTGAACTATGGGAAGCTATGATATCTATAAGAGCTCCCAATAAAATATTTTAAAATATATATTGAAATTTTCACATGAATTTTTCAGCCTGACATTGATCAACCATACAATCATGCACACTGATAAGTGTAAAATTTTGGGAAAGTATCAGTAATTGGAAAATGTGACCTTAGTAACAGAAATGACACACAGGTTCACTGATAACATTTTGAGACTAATGATGAATTCATAGCAAATTCCTTATTAAACACCAGAAATGGAAACTACACATATGGATTTTCCGGAATGGAACAAATGAAAATCAAATCAACCACATCTATAGAAAGAAATGGTGGAGAAGCTTATTAGTCAAAACACGCCCAGGGGTTAACTGTGGAACAGATCATAAATTGCTCAAATCCAAGTAGAAGCTATCCAAAGTAGCTAGAGCACAGCTTAGAGACTATGTAAAGAATAAACATGAGGAATAAAAGTCTGACTGAAGACTAATGACAGAGACCAGATGAGATGTGGGATGACATGAAAGGCAACTTACACATGGAAACCAAAAGGCTACTCAAGAGACAGAAAAGAAAAGAGAGCAATATTGAATGTACTATGCATTGTTTGAATAACAGCAATAAAACCTATTGGAATATACTGCAAAAATGTCCTTTAGAAGCAGCAACAGTCATCTTTCGTGTATTGGACCTGTTAAGAAGGGGTGGGCCTAAGGAAGGCACACTACATAGTAAGAAATATATAGCAGACATTGCTTAATTAAAAAAAAAAACATGCCCTTTCCACTTACAAAATTATTGGAGGAACAGACAACTTAAAAAAATCTTACAGGTAGAAAAAATGTAAGGTACAGTGCTAAAGTATACTTTAAGCTGATAATTTTCTTGCTAGGAAGATGATTTTAGATACCTGCAAACAACAGAAGTCATAAATATGTTTCACCAAAAGGAGTAAAATATGGGGAAATATGTCTGTTAAAGTATTCCAACAGAGAAGGCAAACTGACCATCACTCTAAGAAAAGAGAAAGAACTGATATCACCTGCATGAAGAAAACTTTAAAGGAACAGGACAATGAATGCGAAAATGGACACCAAACCTTTAGAGAAACTCCAAGGGGGGAAGCTAAGGAAGCACAAAGGAGACCCGTTTATGGTGGGAGCTCAAGATCCAAGACGGTGCTGCATACTGCAAATGGCAATCCATTCTGACTCAGTAGGGGAGGAATGTGCTGTATTCAGAGGACAGTTACTAATTCAGAGTTCTCCGTTTGGAGAGAGGCGTGCAAGACAGATTTTCATAGTAAAGTGGAAACATAAAAGAAGGGAAATTTTCAGAATGTTAAAGAAAATTATGGAAGCAAACATACAATAGTGGAAAAAAAGAAAATGGAAATCAATCTCACAAGAGCTACAGGTCTACTTCCTTCAACATCTAGGACAAGTGAAGTCTAACATTCAAAGTAGCACACACTTGTATGCATTTTCTGACACCTTTCATAAATATGAGGCCTTCTCCCTGTTCAATCAACTACCGCAGCCAATTCCCCGTAAGGTATTTTGACCACGCATGCGAAAATTCCACTATAGCTTGCTTCTAATACCAAACACAGTTCTCCTGTGCCAAATGAGAGAAAGCTTCTGGGGTGACAACTAGATAACCTGTTTATGAGAATTACAGAATCTTGCACACACAAAAATTAATGTAATGTTTGTAAAGACTGCAGTTTTGTATTTCTAGGAAAATAATGTTCAAAGGAACAAAGTAAATAGAGTCCTTTCAAGGGCAGAAGACCTAACCCACTAACCTAGGATGAGACAATGCAATGAGAATCGACCTCTTTGAGAATACCACAAACACCGCAAAGTTTTTAACACATAAGACAGGAAAAGCCAGGGACGAGGTCAATGACTTGAGAGTTCTCCTCACCAATGGAAACCAGATTGCGATAGTTCTCCAACATCACATCCTTATATAGGGTTTTCTGAGCAGAGTTCAGGAGCTGCCATTCCTTCCGGGTGAACTTTACAGCCACATCGTTGAATGTCAGTGGTTCCTGTAGTAAGAGGGGTCTACTTAATGAAGTATTTTCCATTTGAAGATTTTTTAAAAAAAATATCTTACAGTAAAAAAAGCAAAACAGTAATAAAAACTATTGTGGAAGTTCATTCCATAATGTGTCATTAACTGAGGACTTGGTACAAAATATTTTACCTTATTTCTACATTCACGACCATCGGCCGAGAAAACTAGCGCTAATTTTAGAAAGATCTCCAGTGTTCTGAGAAATAAATGTTTTCAAATACACATTCTCCAGGTCAAATACTGTGCCGCCAACAATAGCTAGCTCCACATTAAGGAGCTGGCTTAAAGGAGCTCCCATAGTAGAGGAATCATTTCTGTGCCTGGCTACTTCACTATGCCTGAAGGTTATCTGTATATCTGAGCAATCAGGTTCTAGAGCCAGCCCAACATAAATGTAGCAAACGCCTGGGGAGGGCACAGGGCCGGTTTGAAGTCAACTAACACTAGGTCAAGATGGTATCTCAGCATCTTGCTTGTTTAGAATTTTACTCGCTTATGATATGACCCATTAACTATGTACATGCTAACTGCATGACACGAACGCCTTATGGAAAGATCTGTAAGCTCCATTATATATACCCATTGGAAAATATATTCACTCTCTCAGGCCTGACATGGGAAGAGAGCCCCCGTGACCGGCTGTCTGCTCTCTGTCTTTTAATATTTTCACAATTGCAATGTCACTCCTGAGGATCCCTTTTGGAGTGTTGGGGACCCCAGTGCCTGAAAATAATGCACCCACTCATAACATTAGAATTTTGAGTTCCAGTGACATTATCTGAATGTTCTAGAAATAGCTCAGCTTTATAATCACACAAGGTAGATAAAGACCTATTTGTTATTAAATGGCATTAGGGATTCTACCGGCATCACCATTATAAGAGGCTCGGTACCTTCAGTGGCAATAAGTACCGGGAACAGTGCAGATGGGGGAGGTCAAACATACCTCAACTCTCCAACACTTTTTGTCAACTCTAAAACAAGTCAATCCTTCCACACCACTCTGTCTCACTTCTGGGTTTGATAATCTGTTGCTGTGGTCACACAACACTCAATAGATCAAAGTGGTCTATTAATGAACAAGGTACAACTGGGGATCAGGAACAAGAAGCTATAAGTCAGAACCAAGATCAGAATGTTCATAGACATTATCTCCCTTACTGAGTGCAGAACAACTCTGTAAGCTCTTAAAGGCCACCTTAGGACAAGCTCCTCTTGACAACCTTAGGACAAATTCTCCTCAGCCACCTTTGGAGCGAATTATCTTAACTTTAATTGCAAGGTCCTCTTGAACTTGCCATCTTTCACCACATGCTCTCCAATGCGCCCCCAGCCTAATTCTGCTGGGTGGATCTCTGGAGTCTTCCTAATCTTGCCTAGGCAGGGAAGGTGCTGGGTTGGCCCAAGAAGCCATCATATTAAGAGGGAGAGAGAGAACTGCCTGCAGGCATGGCTTGAGAAGAGACAGTGAGGCATTATCCTGTCATCTGAGCTGTTGATTTGGGTTTATTAGCCCCTGCAGCCACACAGTTCAGAATGAACCCATGGATTAGGGATTTGCAGCTTCCAAAAAATTAATGTGGCATTTCCTTGAATGGCAACTATGAGCTGCCTGTGTAACCTGACTTGAGAGCTTCCTCCACTCTATGAGCCATTAGCTTGCTGTCTGACCTTCCCATTTGGGTTCCTCAGCACCTGCAACCTATTAGCTGATCAGATTCAACAACTTCTCTTTGTGAGGCAGTGGACTGTGGTCTGACCTGATGATCTGGTTCATCAGCGTTTGTAAACAAATCAATGAGGAAAAACCTACAGACTGATTCCTGACCTTTATATAGATCTGGAACTTACCAGCTTCCACATCTTGAAGAGGGATTTATTTACTTTTGAGTTTTGTGAGATGCTGCTGAGCAAATCATGGACCATCTTGAACCTCTACCACATAGGGATGGGTCTACTGCTGCTCCTGCAAAATGAACTGTACTATTCATGGGTCAAGAGCTGCACCAATGGAGACAATGACCAGGGCAGAAGGGACAGAGTGACAGAGCCAATGGTGACAGGTCCAGAAAGGGCTTTTCAGTGGGATAGGCAGGCAAGATTAAGAAGAGGATATCCAAAAGGAGTTGAGAGGAGCATATAAAGATGGAACTAAGAAATGAGCCTATCTTTAGAAGGAAAGATGTCTGATAGGGGACGGGGAAAACAGGCCTTCCCTGAAGAAGAGCAAATGTGCCTACGTGGTTCTTTATTATGAAAGTCAGTGTGTAGCCTATTAATTCTGATACCAAATTACACTCTGTTACTGAATAAAACTTGTACCTGTGACTCTGGACTGTAATTAGTCCATGGCCACTGCAAAAAAAAAAAAAAATGAATGAGCTGAGTAGGAGAGGAGTGTGGCAAAGATGCTGGTGTCAGACTGAAAAACCATTGGAGGGTACAGGTGTGTCTAAGCTCTGCCTCATATGAATCAGAGCTGATGTTGACGGTTGATTCTCTCTCCAGAATCTCTAGTTAGAGGAAGTGAGATGCTGTCTCATTTTTAAACCACTAATGCAACAAGACTCATTTTAGATGCATTCATGAGAATGCTGCTGTGTGGGAGAGTATTTAACATATCACCTTCAGAAAGAAGCATTCGGTTTACTGAACTCTCCTAAAGAAGCGATTTTGTTACTCCTTAAAAACCATGCATAGCATATCATTTGAAAGATATGCTGGCCATAGAATAATAAATTATGAGCTGGAAGATAATGTTATCCAAAGAATCCTCAGTGGTATACTATGTTCAATATCAATAGTTTATTGTTAATCCTATGATCAATATATTCCTAATCTTCTCCAGCCAAATGTTGAAATCAGAATAAAAGTTTAGCTCTAAGTTCTACTATTTCAAAGTTCTGCTTTTCCAATGAACTGAATCAGTATTATACAGGCTCCTACAATTCCAGTAGGAAATACAGAAAAGGATAAAACACATCAGAAGCACCTGAGCCTTGGCCATTTTCTTTGGTCCTTAGGACACTACAGGCAACTGGGATGCTCTGTCTTATCTGGATCAGCTCTAATGATGCTCACAAATTTCAATCTCTCGTGAGGAAATCCCAAAAGTAATAATACAAGGCACTCTTCCTCCTTCTTCTAAGCTGCTGGTGATGCACCATCTGCAGGCTGATGGGAGAATACAGTGTGAGTAACACATAACCAGTAGGTCCAGATGCTGTTACTGTTCTTTCCCTCTTCTTAACACCCAAAGTCCCCAATACTGTTAACGGTGTCCTTATTGAGTAATGGGAAACATGCTTATACCATGAGCAATAAAATCTAAAACTCATAATTTTCACATATGTGAATAAAAGATTACTTTATAACAAATAGATTGGGCAATCAAATATAAATATCAAAAAAATAAACAAAATTTGGATCCCTACCTCACAGCATACAAACTACTAATTCCTTACTGTGTGACTCTCAAAGAGAATGACAAATCAATGAACCTTTAAGATGATTATGTTAACTAAAGCATCTGGAAACATTTTACATGGGCTATATAAAGAGCTATTATAAACTAAAGATTATTTTATAGAAGAACTATAAATTGAAAAATCACTTTAGAAACACTTTTAAACTCACCATGAAGTAGAGTTAGATGTATAAGCTGCAGAGAGGACACAGGAGAACTGCTGTACAGAGCTTCCAAGATTCTAAAGCCATGACAGGATGCTAATGGGTGCATACCTCTGACCTTGAGGATAGAAGTCCAACACTTAACACATGTCAAAAACAAGGCTCCATAATAAACACTTATATGACATTTATTAGATTGAAATGTATATCTATACATATATAAATTACATATAAATGTAAATGAAGAAGTATATATCCCCCAATCATGAGTGCACTTTTGAATCCCAATATAGATAACGTTTTTAATGTATCATTATTTGTAGTACCTAATGCAGTTAGATCAGTGGTTCTCCACCTATGGGTTGAGACCTCTTTGGGGGTCAAAGGACCCTTTCACAGCGGTCGCCTGATTCATAACGGTAGTAAAATTACTGTCGTGAAGTAGCAACAAAAGTAGTTTTATGGTTAGAGGTTCACCACAACATGAGGAACTGTATTAAAGAATCGCAGCATTAGAAAGGTTGAGGATCACTGTGTTAGACAGGTGGCCTATACAAGTACACAGTCTAGCTATGTCCCCTTAACTTCCTCCAAATTATTTATCTGGGTTTGTCGCCTGCCAATGTGAACGAGGCAAAGTAGTCTGTCATAGTGGTTACTGTTGGGCTGCTAACTGCAAGGTCAGCAGTTGGAAACCACCAATTTCTCCTCGAAAGCAGGATGAGGCTTCCTTCTCCCATGAGTGGCATGGCTTTCTACTCCGTTATAGAGTTACAATCTTGGAAAACCACTGGGACTGTCATATAAGTTCACTGTCATATATATAGGTTCACTATGAGTCATTGTTAACTTGATGGCAGTGAGTTTGTTTTTTCTTGGTTTAAGACGATTGGGCAGCTTGGCCAACAATACATAGGTACCGTTGTGCCTTGTGGTTATGTAAATAAACTGTCTGAAACCTAACCTACAGATTAGTCACTTTGGAATCCATGTTACAACTAATTGAGTTATTTCAAAGACAGAAATTGGGATCTCACTACCAACAACAAAGATAAACCAGGGGGACTTCCGGCAAGATGGAGGAGGAGTAACAAACACCAGAGGTACTCCACAGAATTCAGCCCAGGAGAGTTACTTAGATATAATTGAACACTGGTGGAACGCAGGAGGAGCATCATAAAGATAAGTAGGCACAGACCCATGGGGTTTTGAGGGGCTGGAGGCTTTTGGCTTACTTCAGTGGAGGCTGGCTGGGGCTTGACCTTTGCCCCGCCACTGTCTCTGCCAGAGCCAGGACTATTTGGAGCCTGTAGGGCAGCTTGGTCTCAACACAGCCACAGTTCGCCACCACCTGCCTTGGGGCAGGCATTAGACTTTTGCATCTCCTCTCTGTCACCCTATCAGTTTTGGAGGGCTGTACAGCGGCCTTTTCTCAACACAGTCACAGCTTGCTGCTACCACCTACGAACAAAGATTAAACCCTTGCAGCTTCACTGGCCTGGATAAGGGCTCAGCTACATTGTTGCTTTATATCCATCTTTTCACTATATTCCCCCTCCCCTGCCCCTCACGGGCTCATTTGGCTTGCTTTTTAATTTTTTTTCTCCTCTTTTCCTCTTTCTTGGTCTCTCACACTCTACTGCTAACCTCCAGACCACTCTCCTTAGCCTAGGGCATTTACACCTGAGCCACACTGAGCTAGGTGAGCTCCACCCTGTGTAGCTAGTGAGGCTGGAGAAATCCCTACTGACCCCCAACAGGGGATACTCTGCTCAACTTCTTACTGGGGAACTCCTTCCTGCCTTTGTGCCTGGGGGGCATAAGGCAGCTCAGCCAACACTCCTCAACAAAAGTTGCTGCAGGAGCCTCTGCCCAACCTCTGCAACACCAAAGCAGGCAACCTTCTGGGTCACTCCCCTAAGAGGAAAGCCACAGGAGGACAAAGTGGTAGGTTAATTCCATAGTGAAATAAGCTATAGGCAGTTCAAAGTCTCCCAGAGAGAGCCAGTGCTCTTCGACTCCCTGGAAAATGGCACCTTGCTCATCTAAAACAACGCAACACAAGCAGCCATCAGCCCCAACAACCTCAACCCAAAAAGGAGAGAAACAAAAGGCAAAGCCAGAAGATGTCCTGAACATAATGCCATGCATAGAGGAAGCAGACATTGGGCTGCCACAGAAAGAAATTTTCAGAATGTTACTTGGAGTCGGGACATGAGGGAAACAATACAGAAAAAGGATGAAATGATAGAAAAGGTACAAAACATAAATCAAAGAGAAGTACAGGAGCTTAGGGAGGAGATAACAAAAACCAGTAGCAGACTCATGGACCTCAACAAGCAACTGGAAGAATCAGAGGCCCGCATCAGTGACTTGGAGGACAGCCAAGCAGACTTCAACAAACGAGAACAAAAATCTAATAAGATCATCAGAGAAGCTGAAGAAAACTTAAGAGCTATGTCTGATGCTATGAAGCAGTACAACATTAGAATTATTGGCTTACTGGAGGTAGACACAACAAAGAAGTCATCTGCAACAGTAGTGAGAGAATTCGTGGAGGAAAGCTTCCCAAGCTTAGTGAATTAAAACAAGGCAACAATTCAGGAAGCTGAAAGAATCCCAGCAAGACTGGATCCCAAGAAGAAGTCATCAAGGCACATAATAGTTAAATTATCCAACTTTGAGGAAAAGGAGAAAATCATGAGAGCAGCAAGGGGAAAACAAGCAATCATATATAAAGGTTCCCAAATTAGAATATGATCAGACCTATCAGCAGAAACTGAAGAAGAGGGGAGAGTGGAGTAACATTTTCAAAAAATTTAAGGAAAACAATGCAAACCCAAGAATATGCTACCCAGCCAAATTATTGATCAAGATAGATGGAGAAGAGTCGTTACATTGCATGCTCATCTCCATAATATGATCGCTGAAGACAAATTTGTGCATAAGCAAATGTGGTGAAGAAAGTTGATGGTGCTGGGCTATCAAAAGATATAGCATCTGGGGTCTTAAAGGCTTGAAGTTAAAAAAGCGGCCATCTAGCTCAGAAGCAACAAAGCCCACATGGAAGAAGCATACCAGCCTGTGCAATCACAAGGTGTCAAGGGATCAGGTATCAGGCATCATCAGAACAAATAATCTTACCATAGTGAATCAGCGGGGGAGTGTGGAGTGGAGACCCAAAGCCCATTTGTAGGCCACTGGACATTCCCTTACAGAAGGGTCTTGGGGAGGAGATGAAACATCAGGGTGTGATGTAGCAACGATGAAAAATACAACTTTGCTCAAGTTTCTGGGTGCTTCCTCCCCTCCTCCAACTGTCATGGTCTGAATCCTGACTTGCAGGTCTGAGTAGACCAGGGGATGTACACTGGTGCAGATGGGAACTAAAAATGCAGGGAAGCCATGCCAGATAATCCCCTCAGGACTGGTGGTTTGAGTGGTGATACTGGAAGGGCATAGGGAGGGTGGGTTGGAAAGGTGGAACCTATTTCAAGGATCTACATGTGACCTCCTCCCTGGGGGACATACAACAGAAAAATGGGACATGGAAATATATGACAAAATAACAATTTATAAATTATCAAGGGTTCATGAGGGAGGAGGGAGTGGGGAGGGAAGAGAAAAAATGAGGACCTGATGCCAGGGAATTGGGTGGAGAGCAAATGTTTTGAGAATGATGAGGGTAACAAATGTAAAAATGTGCTTTACACAAATGATGTATGTATGGGTTGTACTAGGAGTTATATGAGTCCCTAATAAAATGATTTTTTTAAAAAGAAGAAGAAGCAGGAGTAGGGGCCTTTGGAGCCCAGATTCTTGCATAGAAACTCTTCAATCCAGCAGACAGGCAGCTGTGACACAAGAGAGGAAGTGATGGAGAGAAGCAGCAACAGAAACATGGTGGCAGCAGAACCAAGAGCCTGAGACAGAGCAGTGGGAATCCCAGACCACAGAACAAGAGAGCTGAGTGCCTTTGGACAGGAGGTTAGAGGTGAAATGGGGGTACATCTGAGTACTTATCTGGGGAACTAGATTTGCCAACCCACATAGAGCTGAGTGTATCTGGTATGAGGTTAAGGTGCAGAGAGAGAATTTATCCACAGAACCAAGAGAACTTTGTAACGTTTGTACATTTAGGACAGAAGCCAGGGGGTTGTAGGGCCTGACCTCACCTGCAGGTAGGCTGTCAAGATGCTGTCCCAAAGAACTATACCTTGAGGCGCTGATGATCCTAAATTGTGTGTTAGGGTCGAAACGTGACTCCTTTGTCAAACATAATTTAAGGAGAACATTTATTAAACTTTAAGAGACAACAAAAGACATGCACACACATCATATGGATAAAGGAGGCCATTAGCAGTTCAAATGCAACTAAGGATTCAGAGTTGGGACCCTGGATAAATAGGACACAGAACAAAAGGCCATGTCACAGATCATGATTGGTGGCAAAGCAATACATCAGATACAGGTGGGACTGCAGCAGCAGGAATGGGACCATAATTGGGACATGCACATTATTAGATAGAAAGACTTAAAAGATTGGTCCAGGGCCTTCAAACTGAGGCAGTCAAGGCGGGACTAATGACAATGGCCCCTGTGCTGTCCTCAGTAAGGTGAGCTCCATCAAGGATACATCTAGGCAGTCCCTTAGAGGGGGCTAGATGGAGAGGAGTGCAAGCAATCTATTTTGTAAAGGCATTCTCCGCAAGGGGAAGATGATCTACATTCTTGGTTAATGATCAAAAGGAATTCAATGGAGGCTTAATCAAACTGGGGAGGCAGCAAACGGACAGAGTTGTCACTGTCATCAGCAACGCAAACCTTAAACCCAACTCAGTGCCACAGAGTGGATTCTGGTTACAGTGACCCTTTAAAGGGAGGTAGAATGACCCCTTGTGGATTTCTGAGACTATACCTTTTTACAAAATTGGAAACCTTGTTTTCCTACTCAGGCGTGACTTGTAATTCTGAATGGCTGACCTTGCAGTTAGCAGTCCAATCTGTAACCACTATGCCACCCACCTTTTGCAAATTGGAGTGCTCACAATTTAAGTTCTAATACAATTATAAATGGTTACATAACCAGCAAATTCTATCATTCAGGGAGATGCACAAATTGCTCGGACCCTGACCAATGGGGCAGCCTGGTTTATTGTACACTGGTGTTTCCTGGGTTCAGACACCAGAAAGCTCAGATCCCTCCTGCTTCCCCTCAAACTCCTCTGCCAAGTACTGACCCCAGGAACCCCAGGAATGCTCACCCAGCTTGGAGTCAGATGAATGGATTTGGGTCACGACCCAGTCAGAAGTTGAAATCCTTCCTTGTCATGCTTCAATGTGCAAGACACTAGTACCAGATTTCTAGCTCCCTAGACTGGACTGTATTTCTTTGTGGCAAATTTTGTACTGAAACAGAAGAGGAGGCAATGTTGAAAAAGGCATATCATGTTCTTGGCCTGTACTTCTTGTGCTAAATAGTGACCAGCCCCACCACCTGGGATCAAAATTATGCTCAAAGCTGGGGGTTTGCATTAAAAAAGAGTCCACTCTATCTTTGCAGAGCAATTTTACTAATTTCCCAAATATCATTATCAACTTTGGATCCACAACCAATATATATAATATTTATTTTTAGAATAAAGTGGAAATATTTAAGGCCTCAAATTTCTCAAGCTCCATTAAAGGTAAATATCTTCTTTTCACCAGCAATCTAATTGAAGAACGGAATATTTTATGAAGAATGTTCTTTACTAGCCTCTACTGTACCTCAGACCATAACCCTTGACATATTTGGCTAAAGTGAGCAAGCTAAATCATGGTCATATATGCCACTTCAGCCAAGTGTAACCCCAAGTTTGACCTGCTCCAATCCCCTTGCATCCTGGTACTCTTTACAACATACCTATTGTGTGTGAAGAGCCTATGGTTGGGTAGTCCATTTATGCACAATAGTGAGGTAAGTAGAGAAACTTGTTTTAGAGGTGGACAACAAAAGACGGGGGACACCAATAGGACATCCTAGAGGTACCTTGGACAAGACAGAGATATTCTAAACACGAAAAAAAGCCAAGGGAAACCTTATTTGCTACTCTCTTAAGCTCTTGTGTTTATAGATGCCTGATTTTAAAGCCTTTGTGAAAGACTGTAGCCTACAGTCACAGAATGGCAAGGGGCAGGTAGATGGGTCATGGCAAGAGCCAAGGTGAGGGAAGAAGCTTAAAAGTGCAAGATGGATCCAGAAAAGAGATGACTGATCAACCATTTTGTCATCTTCACCTAAATTTTGGATTCCAAGCTTTCTGGGTAATGCTGACTGATGGCAAACAACACACACTGTAGTAGTGGGCTTATTGGCTTAGGTTCAAGGATGTTCCATCCATAGTCTCAGGTGTGAGTGACGATTTGTCCGTCAAGAGGGGTGTAAATCATTTATCACTCGACACTGAGGGGTCAGCTGCAAGGCCAGAGGATCCAGCCAGAGCAAGTGATCTATGAGAATTGAGTGGGTTTCAGGATGTTCAGAAAGTTTACAATCAACTGAATAACAATTCAATTCCATGAGAAATTTCATGGCTAACTGTAAGACAGATTAAAGTTGAAGATTCTGGCAGCTAGACAGCAGAGTATTGACACAATATGAATAGACACTTTATTCTTTTTGTCTAAGTTCACGTTATTGGGTGAAACATAACAATGATTATCAGAGTAACCTTACTAATATTTTCTATGAGACCAGTAATAACCTGTTAACAAGGTCAGATAATGATATTTCAAGAAAAATGTAGAGCAATATTGATAATGGATCTACATGAAAACGTTTTTGAAAACATTGGGAATAGTCAGAAAACACATTAAAATAATTGCATACGATAATTAATTAGAATCTATCCTAGAGTTGATTTAAAGTAAGAAAATGAGCACTGTAACATACCAATTGAGGGGCGATGCTGGGAGAGTGTAGGGTGAGTGGGTTGGAAAGGGGGAACTGATTACAAGGATCCACATGTGACCTCCTCCCTGAGAGAGGGACAGGAGAGAAGGGGGGGAGGGAGACTCCAGATAGGACAAGATATGACAAAATAACTATGTATAAATTACCAAGGCACATGAGGGAGGGCGGAGCGGGGAGGGAGGGGGAAAAAAAAGAGGGCCTGATGCAAAGGGCTTAAGTGGAGAGCAAATGCTTTGAGAATGATTGGGGCAGGGAATGTATGGATGTCCTTTATACAATTGATGTATGTATATGTATGGATTGTGATAAGAGTTGTATGAGCCCCTAATAAAACGTTTAAAAAAAGAAACATACCAATTAATGTAAAAAGAATTAATAATCTAAATAGATACATAAAACATACTAAACAAAGTCAAAGACTTTTCATGCTAAGGAAAAATACCTCTACAAATCTAACATAAAACAGATATAGTTCAATATGTTAATATGCTAATATACATTCCTAAAAAGCAAAAGTCAAAATGTCATACTTGAAAACACTTCACCCCACATCAGAAAAAGGTCAACCATAAATGTCCACTGTTACCAGTGATATTAAAAATTGACTGTATGTTCTAACTAGAGCTACCAGGTTAACATTTTTTAAGGAAGAAGAGGCTTCCAAAAAGAAATAAAATTCCTTTAATCATAATTTTATTATCATATCCATAAAATATTCACGATATGCCATGAATAGCTAATAAATGTTAAAATGTTGTAGGCTACATTTAAACACGCTGAAATAACTCTTGGTACCTAACTCCCTAACTATTAATTGCTAATCAGGAGGGGAAGGGGAAGGTGGGGGGAGAAAGAGGGAACCTATCACAATGATCTACGTATAACTCCCTCCCCAGGGGGATAGACAACAGAAAAGTGGGTGAAGGAAGACATCGGGCAGTGTAAGAGATGAACAAATAATACTTTACAAATTATCAAGGGCTCATGAGGAGGGGGGAATAAAAATGAGAAGCTGACAGCAAGGGCTCAAGTAGAAGGAAAATGCTTTGAGAATGATGATGCCAACACATGTACTAATGTGCTTGACGCCATGGATGGATGTGTGGATTATGAGAGTTTTACAAGGCCCAATAAAATGATTTAATAAAAAAAGAAAATACATCATGATCAAAATTATAGCATTTATCTCACAGAAAAGGAAGTGCAAACTTATTCAGATTAAACCCTGAAACAGGGAATTTTTTCACACCCATTCTGTGATGAAAGTCATGAATTTAGAGTCCTGTAGTTTTCTGTAGTGCTGAAGGTCCTCATATACTGATGAATTAATAAACTAAACCAAGGCATTCGTGTGCACATATAATATTAGAGTGACTATATAGACACACATATATGTATGTGATACACATATATTAAGCTGGACAGCAGAAAGGATTGATGCTCAGCCAAACACTGAAGTTTGGGGACTTGAACACACTGAGCCATGGATGCTCTAGGTAGCATTGAACCCATGGGCTTCAGTTGGACTGGGCTGGGATGTTCTCTTGATGAAAAGCTCTCTCTTATGCATATGTCAGTGTCTATAGTTTTATTTTTCTAGAGAACCCAGCCTAAGGCAGATCCCCATAACATTAGTGTCATATGAGGCAGAAAAGGTGTACCTTGACATGCTGCTCTTGGAGAAAAACACATCACAAGGAAAGTGTGAAAAGATAATCAACAATTTGCTGACACTGAGCCAGTCCTATGTTCCTCTAGGTCTGTGGAATTTTGGTGGGTGAAAATCTATTTACAACAAAAGTATCAGAGGGGCCAGCCCCAATCCCAACTAAGAGGACAGCTGCCCCTCCCCACAGAAGAATTTACTTCAGAGGACAACACTGAAGCTACAGCTCAGGGAAAGGGACATGCCTGATCAGAGCACACGGGAGAAAATGAAGGGGGAGGAAGAGAGAGTGGAGCACACATCCTGGCCCACCCAGCTTTGAGGACAAAATGCCTGCTCTGAGCAGCCAATGCAAAAAGAGGGACTGTGGCTGCCCTGTCTATGAGTCATGACATCCCCCACTGACCTACAGCCCTATAGGGGACAACACTGGAGACACAGTGTGGGAATTGCATCTGATCTGACCCCACCACACCCAGGCAAAACACTAAGGGCGTCATGCAACAGAACAGCAAGGGGAGCAGAGCAAGGAAGTCCCAAGAGAGTACCAAAATTAGACTTAGGGGCCAGGGTGTGGCACGCCATCAGACTCCACAGGAAAACACTCCTAAAGGTCAACACACAAACCTCTAACTTTTTACAGGCTCTTCTCTTTTTTCCCATTGATTTTTTGTTGCTGTTGTTTTGTTTTCTTTTGTCATTTTGTTTTGCTGTTTGTGTGTGTGTGTGTGCATATTATATCTGCAGTTCTAACTAGATAATATAGGTCGGATAAACAATCTGGAGGAGAAAGCAACAGGACCCATGGTTGGGGAGGGGTGCATGACATGGGAGAAGGGGAGGTGGGGGAAAGAAAGTGGTGTTAACCAACCTGGGGAAAAGGGAATAATCAATAAGTGATCCAAAATTGTGGGAAACATAAAGGTTTCTCCCAAGTCATCTCCCCCAAATATATGTTAGACTTAGGACACTGCTCACAATTAATGGTAAATGATTGTCAAGTTATACCCCTGAAGGCAGTCAGCTGCCAGAGGACTGTCTAGTCCCACCACAAATAGGGCCCACTCCCTGCCATTAAGGACAATGAGATACTTCCCTCTAAAGGCTTCAATTTGGACCCTGCAAGATGGGTTTACAGTACACCTTATTGATAATGATTTCTATAGTGAGCCAGAGAACAGGTCAAACCTGCTCAGTGACATCCAAAGTTAGTCTGCCATGCTGAATCTCAGGTCCGCCCATCTTGTCACATGCATACCCTTACTCCCTCCTCTTCCAACAGCATATGAACCCCTACATCACCCCACTCCCATTACTATATTGCCTATAGCACAACACTTTCCTGTGATGGATTTCTTCACCTGTAATTAGGGGGCTTGCACATCCCCAGATGATATAAAAGCCTTGGTTAGCAATAAATATTTCTCTCCCCATGTGGACCACCAAGTAAGGCTGAGGTGAGCATGCTACTATGAAATGTGTCTAACTCCATTATTTCAATCCCTCTTCTATCTCTCATGCTCCCTATGACTTTACTATAATCTTTACTTATTATCACTGCACAATTGCACCAACTGACCTGCTGTGATGTGTTAGGGGCTGGCCTTTCCCCTGATACAAAATAAGTGGCAAGGAGAGTGTAAGATGCCTGGTAGGGATTGATCAAGGCAATGTAACTGAGAAGAATTACTGAAACCCTGAAATTACTGAACTAAAGACTGAGCATGATAGTGGGACAAGAGGAAAGTAAAAGGAAATAGAGGAAAGAACTAGGAGACAAAGGGCATTTACAGAAGTCTAAATACAAACATGTGCATATGTAAATATATTTATATGAGAGTGAGGAAATAGATCTACGTGCATATATTAATAGGTTTAGTATTAAGGGATCAGATGGACATTGGGCCTCCACTCAAGTGCTCCCTCAATGCAAGAACACTTTGTTCTGTTACCTGGCATTCCATGATGCTCACCTTCCTAAGAGGATAGCTGAAGACAATTGAGTGCAAAGCAAATGTGAAGAAAATTGATGGTGCCCAGCTACCAAAAGATATAACATATGGGATCTTAAAGGCTTGAAGGTAAACAAGTGGCCATCTAGCTTAGAATCAAGAAAGCCCACATGGAAGAAGCACACAAACTATGGATTACAAGGTGTCGATGGGATCAATATCGGGCATATTGTAAATGAAGTGGAGTGAAGATTGGGGATCCAAAACCCGTCTGTCAGCAACTGGACAGCCCCTTACAGAAGGATCATAGGGAAGAGACGAGGCAATCAGGGTACAGTGTAGAAACAATGAAAACACAACTTTCCTCTAGTTCCTAAATGCTCCTCCTCCCCTCCACTATCATGATCACAATTCTGTCTTACAAATCCAGCGAGACCAGAGGATGTACACTGGTACAGAAGATGCCTTCAGGACCAGTGGTGAGAGTCGTGATATCTTGATGGTGAAAGGAAGGTGGGGCAGAAAGGGGAAACCGATTACAAGGATCTACATAAAACCCCCTCCCAGGGGGATGGACAACAGAAAAGTGGGTGAAGGGAGACATCAGATAGTGTAAAGATGAAAAAATAATAATTTATAAATTATAAAGGGTTCATGAAGGAGGGGCAGTGAGGAGGGAGGGGGGAAATTGAGGAGCTGATACCAAGGGCTCAAGTAGAAAGCAAATGTTTTGAGAATGATGAGGTAACACATGTAGAAATGTGCTTGACACACAATGGATAAAGAGATAATAAATAGATAAAGCTATCATGTAAACCTTGTAAAAACACAGAGCTCTTACAAGGCACAACACACACATAGCCTCTCTGCACAAAAGGTCAACACTCACATTTGTAACACGTAAGGAAATTTAGTAGACATACAGTCACACTTGATATAAGAAATCAGTATAACACTAAGAGCCTTATATTCATGGGGGAAACATGACATGCATGCCCCTGAGAGGAAAGTACTACACTTGTTTATGTAACAGAGTATTCCCATTACTCAGCCCACATACTGCAGTAGCATCAATGAGTATGAAATACACACAAATATATATACACACACACACACCTTTTTTTTTAAAATGAAAATAATCATACCTACTGAGGCCAGGTTTCTAAAAGTTTCCATCATCCCATGTCTCTATACTTTCCTCTCAGAAAGGTTCAGCAATGCCCATTCTTCCTTGGAGAAATTCAGAGCCGCCTCCTCAACAGCCAGTGTCCTAAAACATCCCATAGATTCTGGTTCGGCAAGGTATCATGCATTGCATTATGTGAACGGATGAAGATGACAGTCCTGGGAAACAGACACAGGGGTCTTGTTCTAAGGATTTCCATCAGGGTTTAGCTAACCCACTCCACTTCACCCACTAGATTAGCAGTTTTGAACTTGTAGGTTGCAACCACCATGGGGGTTGAATGACCCTCTCACAGGGGTCTCCCGTTCATAACAGTAGCAAAATTACAGTAATGAAAATAATTTCATGGTAGGGGGGGGTGACCACACATGAGAAACTGTATTAAAGGGTGGCAGCATTAGAAAGGTTGAGAACCACTGCACTAGACACACTTCCTCACTAATTACATGTTTTCCCAAGGACTGCATGCTTCTAGCATAATGAGTTTATCTCTGTACAATTTGTCTTTGACCAACTGCAGTCATATTTCTATCTAGCTGTTTCAGAAATAGAGAACAGTCAGAACAAATAAATCAGATGAATGATCAAAAATAAAAGCCTTGATTCCACATTCATATCCTCTCTTCCATTGGAGGGAGGATAGAAATTCACCACCTTGGTGAACAAGCAGCCATCTAGCTCAGAAGCAATAAAGCCCACATGGAAGAAGCACACCAGCCAGTGCCATCACGAGGTGCCAAAGGGACCAGGTATAAGGCATCATGCAAAAAAAAAAAAAAAGAATATATATGTATGTGTGTGTGTGTGTGTGTGTGTGTATGTATATATACCACAGTGAATGAAGGGGGAAGTGCAGAGCGGAGACCCGAGGCCCAAGTGTCGACCACTGGAGATCGCCTCATAGAGGGGTTTAGGAGAGGAGATGGGTCAGTCAGGGTGCAATGTAGTACCGATGAAGAACACAGCTTTCCCCCAGATCCCGGATGCTTCCTCCCCCCAACTACCATGATCCGAATTCTACCTTGCAGGACTGGATAGAGCAGAGGTTGTACACTGGTGCATATGGGAGCTGGAGGCACAGGGAATCCAGGGTGGACGATACCTTCAGGACCAAGGGGTGAGGGGTGATACTGGGAGAGTGGAGGGTGAGTGGGTTGGAGAGGGAAACTGATTACAAGGATCCACATGTGACCTCCTCCCTGGGAGATGGACAGCAGAGAAGGGGGGAAAGGGAGACTCCGGATAGGGCAAGATATGACAAAATAACAATCTGTGGATTATCAAGGGCTCATGAGGGAGGGGGGAGAAGGGAGGGAGGGGAAAAAATAGAGGACCTGATGCAGAGGGCTTATGTGGAGAGCAAATGCTTTGAGAGTGATTAGGGCAAAGAATGTATGGATGAGCTTTATATAATTGATGTATGTATATGTGTGGACTGTAATAAGAGTTGTATGAGCCCCTAATAAAATGTAAAAAAAAAAAAAGAATTAGGGCAAAGAATGTCCAGATGTGCTTTATATAATTGATGTATGTATAAGTATGGATTGTGACAAGAGTTGTATGAGCCCCTAATAAAATGTTTTTTAAAAAAAGCAATTCACCACCTTGCACAGGACCAACCAGAATATTTATCAGAACGTGAAACACAAGGTGAAAGCAAGATAACAACTAGGAAACACTGCAGAATTTGTTTTTTTTCTCTTTAGCCCCTCCTTAACCATTGGAGAACTGCAGGTGTGAACTAACAAAGTAGCAACCCAAAGCCCTAGAGTCATGGTATCCTCTTGGAGAATTCTACGTGATGATCAAGAGGTGACATATTACCTGATGATAGAGATGATTGTTTGGTGAATTATGAAGTTTTCTGTAGTGTGTCTATGTTACTTGCCTACTTTCCAGTCACTCTGCAGTTGCAATCTTGTGTATTTTGTACTTTCAAGGAGATAGGACAAGCTATTGAAAAGGGGAAACTGGGCAAGAGTGAAAGGTAACAATAGAATATAAATACCCTCTGTACACTGGTACAGATAGGAACTGGAAACAGGGAATCCAAGGTGGATGATCCATTCAGGTCCAGTGGTGAGAGTGGCGATACCAGGAGGATGGAGGGAGGGTGGGGTAGAAAGAGCAAACTGATTACAAGGATCTACATATAACCTCCTCCCTGGGGGATTGACAACAGAAAAGTGGGTGAAGGGACATTTTGGACAGTATAAGATATGATAAAATAATAATTTATAAATTCTCAAGGGTTCATGAGGGAGGGGGTAGTGAGAAGGGAGAGGGAAAAATGAGGAGCTGATGTCAGGGGCTTAAGTGGAGTGCAAATGCTTTGAGATTTATGAGGGCAATGAATGTACAAATGTGCTTTACACAATTGATGTATGTATAAATTGTGATAAGAGTTGTAATGAACCCCTAATAAAAGAATTTTTTAAAAGAAGAATATATGTAGATATCTTGAAAATTTTCCCACTCTGAGACAAAGTTACTGTCACGTAATTATTATGGACTGCTCCCCTAAAAGAATACTGGATACTTACATAAATATACACTAAGCTCATAGGATATATTGAAAAAAGAGCACAATATGTTCAGTATCATAATAGCATGTCCTGTTTGCTGATTGGGAAGATGTAGTTAGATTCCAATTTTCTTATAATTTGAATGAACTTCAGTGCATTTGACTGTTAAACTGTGTTAGGATCCTAGTACTTTTACACCAGGTTTTGAGATGTTTTTCACATTTTAGATTTTTAAAGATTTGTTCACATTTGCAGCTCATGGAAGGTCGACTAGCTGAACATGATGACCACTAGCATTCTCTCAGCTGTGGGACTGGCCTCCATGACTTGTCATCCTTTTGTTCCCACATTTTTTGAGGAGACACCAGTACCTGGAGAAGGACATGGTGCTTGGTAAGGGAGAGAGAAGCAAAGAAGAGAAAGGCCTTCGCCAACATGGATCGACACAGGGGCTGTCGCAATGGCTCCATCGTGGGAACATGTGAGGATGGTGCAGGACAGGGCAGTGTGTCACGCTGTTACATAGAGGGCTTTAGGGGCTGGAATGGACACGAAGCCCCCTAACAACAACATAGAAAAGGTTGCACTTTATGCTAAGATTTCACAGCATGGCCAACTAGCTATGACATAAAGTCACATGAGCTGTCACAGTCACTCCAAAATTCTGCTACAACAATGTAAGCTTATGTCGATCCAATAAGCCTTTCAAAATCTCATCCACAGCAGTGCATCGGGTGCCATGTTTTAAAGCCTTCCCATTCCTTCATGATGAACCAAATGGACTGCTGTCAAGTACATTTTAACTCATTTTGACCATAAAACAGGGAGTGGAACTGCTCGCTAGTGTCTCCAAGTCTGTAAATCTTCACGGGCCCACGCAGCCTCCTTGTCCTCCCTTGATGGGCCTGGAATGCTGGAGCCACAGAGGGTCTGGCCAGTGGCCCATCGATTAAACCAGTGAACCACTAGGGCCCCTTTCATACAACATGTTCATGATCAAACACTGCATTTATCCAGCAACCACGATTCTGAGGCAATTTCCAAAAAGATTTGGCCACATTGGCTCATTTAGTCCTTTTGTCACTTTTAAGCAGATGTTGCTCCCAATGGGATAGAGCTGAAGTCACCAACGTTAATCACAATTTCAGTATTGCTCAAATGGCAACTTGTTGAACCGGGTCAGCAAGTAGGTCCATGTGTGTACAACTAAATGCCTGGCAATTACATTTCTGTTCATATGCCGAGAGTTTGTTATTCTGTCAGTCATCAGTTACAGGGATGATCTAGATCTTCTGTGTAGTACAAAGAGGAGATGAAGCAAACAATCTATTCAATTCAGATATCTGGAACTCATTGTTCTGGAAAAGCCAGGCCCCTCAGACAATACTGCTTACCTCAGGGCCATATAACTGGCTCTTGCATATAAGAGATTTTTAGATTGACCATTGAGCAAATCAGAACAAAACCAGACCAATGTGTTCTGAGAGGGCACACCATTCCCAAACCAACAGTTCAACCCTGGACACATGAGGTGGCTATGAGTTGAAAATGACTCCACAGCAACTAACAAGAACAAAAGCACAAGGTCAAATGATAATAACTCGTATGAGAAATGCAACAGAGGTGGAGCCTAAGCATTAACACATACATATTTACATTTTGTGAGCTAGTGTAGGAGAAATAAAATGATCACTTTAGGAAACACTAGCCAGAGAACCCTGGCATGATAAGGAAATTCTAACAACATGGGAAGGTTCTGTGATGAGTTTGCAAATGCTCAGTTCTATTTCAGTTTCTCAAACATACAGGCAAAGGAGTCAAAGAGCACCCAAGTCTTCATGGGCCGGAGAGGGAAGCTCCATGGTCAGCCACCAAATGAAAAGCTCATTAGCAATAAGCATTCATGGAACTTCCCACACTGGAAAAATAAGTGGAGCATGAAGAAGCACCAGCAAGAAAGTAAAACAAAAGAGGCAATAATTAAAAGAAATGCAAATGAGGACGTTCAGGTTTATGACCAATATGTGAAGAGCCCAAAGTCACCGTTCCAGTCTCAGAGAAAAAAGCTGACCATGTTGAAGTCAGACTATGGAGGTCACAGGGCATGGTTTTCTTTCTGATGTACATTAAAAAAAAAATTACAGTCATTGAGTCAATTCTGACTCAAAGCATCCCCAGAGAGCAGAGTAGAACAGGACCTGCGCGCTTCTGAAACTGCAACTCTTTAAGGGAGTAGAAAGCCTCATCTACTGTAAACCAGTGAGTGGTTTTGAATGGCTGAACATGTGGGTACCAACCCAACACATAGCCCACTACATCACCATGGGTGCACAGTGTTGTAATATATTGGAGAAAACTAGATGGTAACGAACAACAAGAAAAGCATCCTTTTAAATGCCGCTAATTAATTATGCTAGTTAGGACCCAGAGCAAACATCTGTCCTCAATACAGAGGGGAGGTGAACATAGGTACTCTCTCAGTTGATTTCCACTGTGAAAACATTCTGTGTACCTGCCTATGGGGCCCTTTTGTTTACAAGTGGTTTTCCTTATCTGCCCTTAGTAGTCTAATCAATTGCATTCAATGAAAACAGTGATTTGAAGGATGTGATGGGATTAACTAATGGGTAGTCCAAAAGAGTTTGTTCCTAGAGGAGAAAATACCAGACCACAGGGTATTAGGAAGGAATGTACTTGCTATGTTTTAAGGATAGTCAAACCCCAGGTTGAACAAATAAATTTTAATAAGGATGAAGGAGGTCAGAGAGGTGTGTCATTGAGACTTCAATGAAGAAATACAAAAAGATTGAAATCAATAAAAAAGTAGCATGTTCCAAAATTTTATACCATTGTGTGTTCAACTTCCCAATAAGATCACTAAAGACAAATGGGGGATGAACAACAGAAGAGTGGGTCAAGGGAGACATCGGACAGAGTGGATGGATGTATGGATTGTGATAAGAGTTGTCTGAGCCCAAAGTAAATGATTAAAAAAAAATAGCATGTTCCAAAAAAACTCTCCTCCACTAATATATCATTCCCAAAACTGTCACCAAAAATATTTTATTTTTTGCACTTCACAAGAGTCCACAAAAAATGTGAATCAAACTGCATTTAGCCTCAAATAACTAATAATTGGTCAAGAACAAGGGCTGGCGTTGTTCACACATAAATCCCTGCCACCACATCTGGTCCAACTCACAGCAGAGCTATCACACACAGCAGAACTCCCCGTAGGACTCCCACGCCTGCACATCTTTACTGGAGCAGGCAGACTCATCTTTGCACATTTCTGGTGAGTGTGCACAGCTGCCCTTGCAGTCGGAAGCCCAATATTTAACCTACTGGACAAAAGGGCTCCTTTGTTCACGTGTCCCACATACAATAAAGTATCATTACAGGAACTCATGAAAGACCTACAGAAAAAGAAAAGCAGCCCAGAAAGGCCCACCAATTTGTAAGGGAAGCTAATTCCTGACATATCAGGCTACACAGGGCTCTGCCTGCAAGCACTCACACTTCAAGATGCGGGTCCTTAAATGGAGTCCCTGAGTGGTGAGAGCAACTGAGTGCTCAGCTACCAAACAGAAGATTAGAAACTGAAGGCACGGAGCTCCCTGCAGAGCCGGGGTTGCGACCGCCCTGCCTCCTGAAGGCTGCAAGATGCCGGTCCTGAAGCAGCTGGGGGCCCCGCAGCCCAAGAAGCGGCCAGAGCGCGGCGCGCTGTCCATCTCTGCTCCGCTCAGCGACTTCAGACACACTCTGCATGTGGGGCGCGGAGGCGACGCCTTCAGGGACACCTCGTTTCTGAGCCGCCACGGTGGCGGGCCGCCCCCAGAGCCCCGCAGCACCCCCAAGCCCCCGCTCCGTGAGCCCACCGACCCTCTGCTGACCTTCCACCTGGATCTGGGCCCCTCCATGCTGGACGCCGTGCTGGGAGTCATGGACCCGGGTCGACCCGGGGCGGCTGCCCCAAAGCCGAAGCACGGCCTGGACCCCAGCTCCGGGGCCCAGCATCCCAGAGCTGGCTGCAGCGCCCTTGCTGACCTGGAGGTGGACGACGATGTCATAGGCCTGTAGCCCCTTCCCGGTCCCGCGGCCACCTACCTCTACACATAAACACCCTGCTGGGTCCCAAAAAAAAAAACAAAAAACAAAAAACTGAAGGCAAGGTAGCAGTACCTTAGAAAAAACCAACCAACTTCTGAAGTTAGCATTGAAAATCTTACCGAGTATAGCTTTACTCTGAAACCACATACGGTCACCATATGGAACCCAATGGTAGGCAAAATGACTGATATTTATCAAGTATTACCTAATTGAGATACAAGGAGCTCATTGGTAGCTAATCCTTCTTGCCATGAATGCACAAGGGGCTTTCAAAAAGGTCATGGGAAAATGGAATAAAGATAATGGAATTTTTCCATGCACCTTTGGAAGCCACTGCATATCTTTTCCTAATAAATTATGCAAAACAGTGCAATATTATGCTAAATAGAATAATGTAATAAATCTTTTTTAATTCCTCAAATATTGTACATCTTAAAAATCTTTAGGATCCCTGTTCATCTTCCATAATTCAGAAAGAATATTAAGCTATTTACATATAACATCTCTCATAAATATTTACTAAAGCTGATATTAATTTTAGTCTCTAGCTGTGGTAAAGAGACCAATTAGGTTACCGTGTGTCTATACGATTCACATAAAAATTTGATAGCTGAAAATTTACAGAATGACTTTATTTTTCTGTGTTCTGCAAATTTTAAAAATTCAACTGTGTGGTTTCTCATGCTATAGTTAGAAACTCAACCTCATTGTATAGTTTTGAATTTTCCTTCTTTGAAAGATTGCCAGGTTACATAGGTTCTGACATGTGTGTACATGCATGCGTGTATGTCTTGCTTAGTTTTTGATGTCCCTGAGCATGATATGGTTAACATGGATAGGTGTTCATGGAAAGGCTGGAAGTTTGTGTCTACTCAGTCTCCAGGGAAGAAAGCCTGGGTGATGCACTTGAGAAACCAGTCACAGAAACCCCTCTGCAACATCCCTGTGCTCTGACTCACATGGAGTAGTCTCCAGGAGTTGGTGTGGGTTTGATGGCATATGCTTGATTTGGTTCATTCCTTGGCGGGGTGGGGGTGAGGGGTGGGGGTGGGGGCGGGAATGAATTCTGGCTTCATTTGCTACCCCGCAGGCTGGCAGTTCAACCCCACCAGGACATCTGCAAAAGGAAAATGAGGCTGGTTGCTTCTGTATAGATTTTGATATGAGATATCTATGGAGGAACACTATGAGTCAGAATTGACTGTGTGGCAATGAGTTTGTTTTGGGGACTAGGGACAATCAATGCTTCTAGGTGGCACAAACAGCTTGCACTAGACAGTTCCCCTGAGGCTTGATGGGGTAAACAGCCCGCATTACTGTGGAAGAACAGATCTGCTTCCACAAACATGATGCTCCAGAAACACTATGGAACTGTTCTGCTCTATAACACATGACATAGCCATGAGATGGAACTAACTCCATGACACCTAACCAAAGGGAAAATTGAACATGATGAGTGTATATCATGTCTATGTATGCACATGGATATTGTGTTGAAAATGTGATGAAATCAGAAACAAACATAATTCCCATTAAGAATCACCATGTCTATAATGAACAACATGTGAGCGTGGCCTTTCCAAATTAGTCCGTGAAGAAGCCCCACTGCTCCAGTGGTTAAAGGACTGGCAGCTCCATGAAATGAAAGCAGTTGTGATCCATGAGGCGGCCATCTGGTAACAGATGATTATAGCCTAGAAACCCCAAGGAGGAGTGTAAGGTACTGTGGCATCACTCACAGAATCCACTGTAGCGCAGTGGACAAAACAAGCCTCTGATCAAGAACACGTGGATAAAAGGCTAGAACATTCAAGCATTACCATGCAGTGGGGCACAGAGAAAATGGTACCTTATTTCAAATAATATGTTACCTTACTATATTTAAGAGTTATATATCTGGAGGTTGCCTTGTATTAGAAATAATCATGACACAAGTTTTCAAAGGAGGAGCTATTAGTAGGACTCAGTTCTTGAACAGCAAATGCAAACAAATTGAAGAAAGAGTTAACATATGAAAAAAGTAAATCAAAAGGATAAAAAGAATTACACACTTAGAATTCGGTTCCAAGAAACTGTTATATCCAGGTCTGAAGATTAATCAGGGCCACACGGAAAAGGATCAAATGCAAAGCTTCACTGGAGCTGGCTGCCAGGAAACAGCTGGCACTCAATCCATCGGGCCCCAAGTGTACTACTCGAACTCTGGTTTACACAGCAAGAAACCACGAATGGGTGGGAATACTTTTCTCCTCCGATCACAACTGTACACGCTGACTAAGGGGGATGGAGCAGCTAGGGAACTTCCTGTTGGTATCCAACATGGGCATGGGCAGCAGCCCACTAACATTTTGAATCTGGTGGTTCTGGGGACCAATGCAGAAATAGCAAGCTTAAACAATGGAAATAAAGAGAGTCCAGTGTCAGCAGGTTAGCAAATGAGACTTAGGGTCGTTCAGTCACAGTATGCAGCCATTAGGATGTGGTTGTATGTCCACCATTAATGATTTCAAAATAAATCATGTGTGGAGAGGGGGTTGGGGAGGATGGGGACCAACTCAATTAAGCATTAGCTGGAAAATACAGAAGCTAAATTCAGCTGGTTAATTAATAAACATCAGGATAATTCAAAACGCTTTCTGTATACAGTAGGACAAATGATAGATTTCAATTCTATGTGACTGTGAAAATAAAATAACTGAAATTACCAAAAAGTGCTGACCTTGACCGCATGTGCCACTAACTTACATCAATTCTGACTCACAGTGACCCTCAGAACAGAGTAGAAGTGCCCTGTGGATTTTCAAAACTGAAACACTACAGGGGAAGACCTATTATTTCTCCAGATTAATACATAAAATGACTTGAAAATAAGTAAGTAAAATAATTGCTGGGTCCTGCAAATCAAAAGGATGTAAAAGGAAGCCAAAATTTCCTATTAAAAATATGAGTGGATATTAAATCTGGGCCCGCAAGCTCTAAAAGCCAAGAAGGATCATAAGAGGGCGGCGGCAGGGGGGGAAGAGCGCAGTTTAAAGAGAGATGAGCCATCAATGCAACCAATCTCTGAGGTGAGGCTTATTAGGGGAAACATCCCCCTCTGGGACTCTTCACACTCCAAGTGGAAAAGTCCAGCATCCGCAGACAAAAATCTCAGGAGCTGTATTAGAGATTAAAGTCTTAGCACTCAGGTGAGTAAAGGGCTATAGGATAGATGGCTGTAGATTAAGCCTCCATTGAATTCTTTCTGATCATCAAGCAAGGAAATAGATTAAATTGGCCCAGAGGCAGCAGAACTTGGAAAGTGGACACCATCCACCTATCTCCAGGCAATGCAGGGGGTCCTATAGTCTGGAGCCATGCCTTAGCACTTGAGCCCTGACTGCCTGGGTCAGAAGGACTTGGAACAATCTTGTAAAATGCTCTATCTGGCAATGAAGGTGGCTCAGTTACGGTCCTGTCCCTGCTTCTGTAGTCCCATTGATAACAATGCTGTATTGAAGCTCCTCTAATGAGAAACGTGTGACCGTTTCCTCTGTTGCAATCTTATTTCATTAGATTCCCGACTTGACTGTTTCCCTGAACTGCACTATGATCTCCTTTGTCTTTTTATTCTCTTCATCTGTTTTAAGACTTAATAAATGTTCTCCATAAATTATATTTGAGATTGGAGTTCCTTTTGCTCTAAATCAGAGCACAAACTAGCTTTTGATGGGCAGAAATGGTTAAGAACATGCAGTAGAGTAAAAAGGAGACCCTGTTTTAAATATAGTTTAAAGAGAACATCTATTAAATCTTATGAGGCAAAGACAGCACAAGGACACAAACACATCACCTGAATGAAGGAAGCCACCAACAGGAGGTGGAAATGGCTTCCAAGGTTCACAACTGAGATGTGAGCTAAAGAGGGTGTGGGGGAGGGGCAGGGCAAAGGAAACCCACAAAAGCATGCATCTCAATGGCAGACATTCCATCCTTAGATAGCGGGCTTACAAGATGGGTCCAGGGCCTCCTGACCAATGCAGTCAGGGCAAGGCTGATAGGACATGGCTCCTGCCTAGGAGTCCCCTGGAAGGACTGTCTCCAGTTTGGTGACCTCTATCAAGGACACACACTCAGGCAAACCTCCAAGAGAGACTGCTTCTCCATGGGCTGCCTGCAGAGTTGAAGCTAAGCCACCCTGCAAAGCCTGAGGACCAGATTACCTACTACCTTGGTTCCTGGGCAGAAACCATTCAATGGAGGCTCACTCCATGTGGGGCTCTGCAATCTATGCAAGGACCTAATCTGTGTGGGGATTTGGGGCTGTCACTGCTCTGGTACCCTTTTGCAAAACAAGGTGCTGAGAAGTTAAGCTCTAATACAGACCTCAGTCAGCAGTGGGGTGGCCCGATGACTGCAAGGCTGGCCTCTGCTTTCAGTAAAGGCCACTCTGGGGTCCCCATGCTCTACTGCCCACGACCTGACACGAAGGGACAGGCCCCAGGAAAAAAACTCACCCGCAATCGCGCCTTTCTGGAGGGAGGGGTGAGGATGCAGGAGGAGCTCTGAGCAGGAAAAGCCAACAGAGTATTCCCGCGCCCGAAGGCAGAAGCCTGCAACCAATTCAAGAAGGATTTCACTGGAAATGTCCCCAGGGCGTCGCGGCGACATGGAACGCTGTCGGACAGGGTGCAGGAAGTGTAACGTCCACGGGAACCCGGACACAGCTGGGGACTCCAGGCCTGCGGGGGATTCCGTGCCTGGGGTCAGCACAGAAACTCACTCACCTGCAGAAACTCGTGGGTCGCCCTCTCCTCTCGGATCCTTCTCACTCAGAGGAAGTGGGTTCAGCAGGAAATTGTATCACCTGGGGAGGTGGTGGGGTGGTGTCTGCGCAAAGGGGAGGGGCCTGGAGATAATGAGGATGTCGTGGAGGGAGGGGCCTGCAGGTGAGGTTCTGGGCCTGGAATGGCAAAGAATTCATTCTTAGTAGTTTCTTCTTAGTCTGGAAGTCCTGCTGAAACCTGATCATTTTGGATGGCCCTACTTGCATTTGAAAAGCGTTTGCATTTGAATCACAACACCACACAAGCCCAGGCTCAAAGACCAACTGAAAGAAAAGTGGTGGAAGAAAAAACAGAAAAGTGGTGGGTAGAAGGCATGCTTCCCAAGTGGGAATTTCCCCAAGAGACACCCCAGCAGCTAGGGCCACAGAGACACACAGTTGACAGCATCTGTTGCCATCTGCTCCACCTGACCACGTCTCTCCTGCTTTTCACCTGGACGCCTCTGAAACTCAGACGCTGATTTCAGGCTCTGAACCCTGTGTATGATCAGGTGAGCATCAAGATGGGAATTCCTGAAAATAGCACAGTTGTCCATTTGCCTTCTTCTCCCCTGCTCTCTCCCTCTCCTCGCCGCTAAAATTTATTTCCCCCCAATCTGTGGGTTCTGTATTGCTCTTTTTATGAAACCTTTCTATGTGAACAAGTGTCTATTTTGAGCACGTTCCAGTCAACTAATTGTCCTACACAGAATGTGTTTCCTTTAATATATTTCATGTGTTGAGGTCTCTCCTTTCTATTTCTATGTTATTGAGGGTTTTTATCAGGAATAGGTGGTAGATGTTGTCAAATGCCTTTTATGCATCTATTAATATGATATGGGTCTTCACCATATCATATTATTTGTCCTATTTATGTGGTCGGTTACATTATTGTATCCCTGGTAATAATCCCACTTAGTGAAGTTGAAATATGAACTCAAAGTCAGAGATAGGCGCTCTCTAACTCAATCGATCCCATTTCCACAAATGTAAAGATAAACTGCTCTGATGTATGATCTAATTACTCTCCTAAACCAATAGAGTTATGTAATCATCAAATATGTTCCTTTATTGTTAAAACACCTGTATAACACATTCTATTGTAGAGTCCATTTTATAATTTTACCCCATATTCTCTATAGTCATAAAATGTTCTTTTAAAGTTTCTCATGCGTTAAAATAATAAATAAGGTTTCTTGTAGAAATCGACATGTATTGAATTTTGTCCTTCACTATTGTTTCATCTTGCAGGTATACATATATTTTTTTTTTGCATGATGCCTTATACCTGGTCCCTTTGGCACCTCGTGATCGCACTGGCTGGTGTGCTTCTTCCATGTGGAATTTGTTGCTTCTGAGCAAGATGGCCACTTGTTCACCTTCAAGCCTTTAAGACCCCAGACACTATCTCTTTTGATAGCTGGGCACCATCAGCTTTCTTCACCACATTTGCTTGTTCACCTGCTTTGGCTTCAGCAGTTGTGTCGGGAGGGTGAGCATCGAGAGTTCCAATTTAATTAAAGAAATTATTCATGCATTGAGGGAGTGCTTGAGTAGAGGCCCAAGGTTGGAAAAATATCCTAAGGGAATTTGAGATTTTTTCATGCAACCCTCTGCCTCTCATAATAATTTGTATCTTGTAGATATTGTCTGATAATCATCAGCATGTATTCTCTATTAAGATATATATGTGAAGCTCAGTCCAATGCCTTGTCCTGTTTTGTTCCTCTTGTGACCCCGGTCACTCAACAAAGCCCAGTGGTCAAAATGGTGAAGCAGAGTGATAGCAAGGAGGATTCTCAGGCTGCGCTGAACAGTGCTGGAGAGAAGCTTGGTGTGATTCACTTCTCAGCCTCGTAGTGGGGGCCTTTCTGTCATTCCCTGTGTGCAAAGTCTGGCAATGCGGCCTGCCTTGAAGTTGATGAGGATGACTGCTAGGACGTCGCTTCTGAGTGCGAAGTCAAATGTATGCCAGCATTTCAGTTGTATAAAGGTGGGTGAATTTTCTGGTGCTAATAAGGAAAAACTTGAAGCTACCATGAATGAGTTAATTATGCTTCCTGAAAATGTAACTAGCCATCAGCTGTGTAAATCTTTTTGTATTTAAAAAAGGAATAATCAATTACCATCTGATTGTAAATGAAAATAAAATATTAATTCTACCCTTAAAAAAAACCAACATGATTATATATTTTCAACAAGATTCTGGAATGATTATTACTTTACTGCTTATTTAAAAAAGAAACACTCTAACATTTCAGTACTTATTGTACATACAGTCCCTGTACAAGAGAGGTTGTTGTTAGGTGTCACTAAGTTAGTTCCAAATCATAGTGACCCTATTACCACAGGGAGAAACACTGGCTTGCCTTAAACCGTCCTCATAATTGTTCTTATATTTGAGCCCGTTGTCTCACCTTTATCAATCTAAAAAGTTTCCTCTTGTTTGCTGCCCCTATACTTTGCCAAGCACCATGGTTGAAGTGATGTATCTCGTTTTTCCCTCCGGTTTGCAAATACACAAAACTCTAAGGTTTTACTTATATGGAATAAGAAAATGCATTTAAAAGAATAAAGTCAGAGCTGTTGTGTGAATTCTGACTCATAGAACCATAGAGAGCAGAGTAACAGCTCCTTGGGCTTTTGTTTTTTACATTTTATAGAACATGTTTCATCTTTACCACAGCAAGTAGTGTCCTTATAGACAATAGTCCAAAACTAGACAGGTGATGTAGTGGTTGATTTTCTCAGTCTCAGACATGTAGAAGCACCATATGGAAGTTAAAATGTACTGGAGTATCCAAGAGCTGAAGAACATATTCAGTTTGTTTTGTATACAACTGTGTCCATATGGTAGAAGTCTATTGTTAATTGTTTTATGTGGCCCTGAGCACAGCTGTGAGATTCTGGTTGTAAGAGAATGACATCTTGACCCACTATCACAGTGACTCAGGTGTCACCTTTTACCATGTGGATACTCAATGTCACAGACAGGTTGGTGCTTTTACCTCAGTGCTGTATGGGGTATGTGACTTTGATCATACATCTGATAATAATCTAGCCGTTTGTCAGGATAAGAATCTGGTGGGTCCCCCTCCCCCCCCACTAAGACCTATATATTGCATTATTTCCAATTCATCTGAATTCATTCCTGTATGGTCAGTGTTATTAAGAACAAACTTTCAAATATGTTGGTGGGAATTTAAGAACTACTGTTTTTGATGTCTGCCACATCCATATTAATTTCTGCCACATCCATATTTTCCTGAATAGCTATACTTAATGAAGTCTAAGTCCTGACTGAATTTTCACTTATGTGTTTCCCAATCACACCCATGACTATGCTTCTCCTATTCTGGGTCACGCTGCGACAGGGCGGAAGTGGCGGTGTCCTAGCCGGAAGTGAGGGTCATAGCGCGGTACCTACTTGCTGTGCACGGAACCTACTTGCTGTGCACGGAGTATGGAGCCAGAGAAGCGCCTGCATCCTGAGCTCTGTGTAGTCAGCGCGCCCACGTTGGGGTTGCGTTGGTGACCAGTTGGGGTGACCCTGCTGCACACAGCAGCCTGGCTGGGGGCTGTCCGAGAGACTGGTCCCATCCCCCTGTTTGGGGATTAGTTGGGATTCCTTGTGAGAATCCCTGTTTGAGAAAGGGGGATCCCAGACTGGTTTGGGGCGTCAGTGTTCCCGATTAGTCGCTTTGCAGGTCTCTCCTAGCCCCCCTACATTGTCTCCATACAGCGGTGCCTCCTCCCCGAGACTCCTGGAACATCTTCAGCTCAAAGGTGAGCCCCGGGTCCCTTTCTTCTCTCGCTACGTATTCCTGAACGTTATTCAGGAAGCGAGTGGCTGCAGCTGGTGCACAGAACGTTAGGGCTTCCTCCTGAGGTTTGCCCAGTGTTGTCATCTGTGCAGTAACTTTCTCAAGGAGCGGGTTGGGGGGAGAACCCGGTCTGGAAACACCCTGGCTCCTTGCCAGCCAGTAGGGCGTCTGCGGCGAGTACACCCAGCCTTGAGGGTGTTGAAGTGATATTCCAGCACACCCACCGCGCATTGAGACATGATTGGCATTCCCAGGTTGCTGGGCTAAGTCCTTCCAGGACTGGGGGCCTCAAGGGAGGTGACCCAGTTTGGTTGCTATCAGTCAACAGTCTGGCAGGTGGCAAGTGAAAGGAGAAAGAGATGGGCCCAGCTGTACAAAGATGGGGTTCAGTGAGCAGGAACTCAGCCAAAGTGAAGGCTAGTCTTTCTTTGGGAAAGTGTATAGGTCTCCATAGAAGAGCAAGATCCCTCCAGTAAGGAAGATCTCCCGGTCCCACATCCAGTCTTCAAAAATTGTGCCTGTTGTTTCTTTAATTTTTACCAAACCCTCTTTGTTTGTGTTTAGCAGTAGAAAGAAGCTAGAGGAAACGTTCCTCGTGGAGGACAGCCAGCTGGAGAGAAGGTTTCTTTAAGAGGAACAGGAGAAAATTGCCCTCAATAATTAATTGCTTTTCATGCAGAGAAAGTAGCCAGTAAAAGACATCCAGGCAGTTGAACTGGATCCACATTTCTGCAAATTTGTTAGTGTGGGGGAGTGTGGGAGCTGCTCCTGCTTATTGCCTACAGGGAAATTTCCGTTTCTGTTGCCTCTGAAGAAGTTTCTGGTAGCTTGTCCTATGTTTAGATGTATGCAGACTCCATTTTAACTGTGTATTCCCTCCTGGAGTAATTTTATCTCTATTTTAATAAAAATTCCCTGAGTGTGTTGCTTGGTTTGGGGGCTTCTTTTGGGTTTGGTTTTTGAATAAGCGGTTTTAGAAAAAGTTCCAGCTTTAACAAAGCCATGACCCAGATCCGGGAGGCCATAGAGTTGCTCAAGGAAATCATCCAGGTGCAGCGTGGCTCTGCCAGTGAGAGACGGAGGGACTGGCCCTGGTGCCCCACACCACTCCCTGAATATGTGCTCACATGACAAGAGGCAGCACTCCCCTCCAAACTCACTGCCAGCGATTCTGACCCAGGGACCCTATGGACAGCGTAAAACTGCCTCTGAGGGTTTCCCAGACTGTAACTCTTCAAAGGAGTAGAAAGCTTCATCTTTTTCCAGCCAGTGGTTTCCAGCTGATGGCTCTTTGGTTAGAAGCCCAGCATGCAACCCACCAGACTACCAGGATGCCTGCTCTTTACTGTAGTCTTAATTCTCCACCTCCCAATCTAGCGGGTCTAGGAAAGCCAAGCCACATGGGAATCCCTACAGGCCCCTGGCCAGGGGGAAGTTCTGCTCCAGTCCCTGCCTGAGTCTGGAGGGTGATTCATGTACAGAGACCTGCTCTTGTTCATTCCGTGAAGGTTCACACTGTACTTTCAAGATGCCAGCTCCTGTGTAGAGACCAAAGCCCTCCAACATGTCTGTGTAGGCTGACAGGTCCCTACAGTGAGAATTCTACAGCTACAGATCAAATTCTAGTCTTCTATTCATTAGCTGATTTCCTTGGGAAAGTCTTTGAGCCTCCTTGGGCCTCTAGTGGTTGGTCTTTAACGTGAGCCTGATGTTTGCATCGAGGGTTAAGTGACTCAGTGCAGGTCTGGCGTGCAGTCTGTGGCTGCTGCTGTGATCTGTGCTTCCGAGAGACCCAGAGGTGTGCACACACATCCTAATGATGCTGGGCTGAGTGGAAATCAAGGTCATGGGGCCCTCCAGCTGAGGATGAAGGTGCAGGAACATTGCTGGGGCCTGTCCTCCCTTTCAAATGCCTCAGGGGCACAGGCATTTGAAAGGACAAGAAGAAGGAGCTGTACACAGGCCAGCCAGGTCCTGGTGCTAACCGGGCTCCAATAACTCCTATCAGGCTTCCTGATGAGGAAAGAGAACCTTTGTGGGGAGTTGAGTGGAGCAGTGACGTGGTCAGGGCAATATTAGGTACGTCACTGGGGCTTCAGTGTGAAGCCTGGTAGAGGGACTTAGAAAAGGGTGCAGGTGTGGATGCAGCCAGAGCAGGTAAGAGGTTGTTGGGATAGTTCAAGAATGTGGTGTGGCCATGGCCAAGGGAATGGAGTGGGGGCTGATGGGAGATACTGGGGCCATTTTGGGTTGGGGGCAGATGGTGGGAGGTGCTGGCAGGATTTGGTAGCATATAGGGTGAAAGAATGAAGCTGACACTCAACTTTGTGATGTGGGCATCGGAACAGATCAGACCGAGGGGACAGTTTTAGGGTTGGGAAGATAATGGAGTCCAGCTTGGAGACCAGGATGTGGATCAGGAGGCAGGATGTGGGCATCTTATGCAGGCATTTGTGTTGCTTACCTGAGCAAGGGCCCCAGGAATAGCTTGCTAAGTTGACTGGCTGGGTCTTTTCCCTCCATGTTGCAGCAAGCTTTCCCAAATGACGAAGCAGCCGGATTGCGACCTGGAGAAAATTGAGAACAAAGATCCTACCGTAGCCATGCTTCCCAATTACCTCTCATTCCTGCAAGGTGGGGCTGGCTGCAAGGGGGTGTGGATTTTTGGGGATAGGGAGTGTGGGGGGCCTTTGCTGGCTCCTGGGCAACTACAGGTGTTGGCAGCTCTGCTTTTGAGTGAGCATGGGGCCTGGGGAACACTGGTCACCCCAGTGGACCATGTCATTCCAGCTTTCAGGAAGGCCTTGGTCCTGGTCAGGCAGGTGCAAGAACAGGCCAGCAAACAAATCAGCAGCAAAAATTAGCCCCAGCGATGACTGCAAATAAAATTGAAAATAATGGAAGTTTCCCACCAACTTCTTGAAGCCCCCTTGTATCTCCATCACACAACGTTTGCCTGTTTATTATTTCCAGGTTTTAGCCTATTGACAGCAATTACAAGAATCTGCTTGCAAGCTAACATTCCATGATCCATGTAGTTTTTCCCTCACCCCTTCCCTCCACCCCGCAATTTCTCTATCCTGACCCTAGTAACTATTAATAAACTTTGATATCTAAACATTTGCCTTTTCTTGTCTTTTTATATACGTGAAGTCATACAATATGTGTCCTTTTGTGATTGGCTTGTTTCATTCAGCATGTCTTCAAGCTCTGCCCTTATTGTATCCAGATTTCATTTCTTCTACTGGCACAGCAGTACTTGTATTTACATTTTGTTTGTATGTTCATCTGTTGAACATTTATCTTATTGGAGCTGTTTGGTTATTGCTGACATTTCTGAAATGAACAATGGTATCCCCATCCCTCTATGAGGATCTGCTTTCAAGTCTTTTGGGTCTATACACAATCAGAGTGGATGTCACTGTTCATCTGTCAGTTGGTCAGAATGTGGTGGTCTGTGTCATGCTGGAAACTATGCCAGCTGCTTTTTCAAATCCCAAACATGGTAGTCAGGCTTCAGAGTTTTCAGACTCACACAGACTAAGGTTGAGAGGCAGACCGCCTCTGAAACATTAGCTACTGAAAACAATATGAATAGCAGCAGATCATCATCTGATGCAGTGCCAGAAGATGATCCCTCAGGTAGGACGACACTCAAACTAGGATGAGGGAAGAGTTGCCACCTCAAAAGATAGGTCCTCAGAGATCCTCAAGTTGGCGCCAACTCATAGTCACCCTGTGTACAAAACACTGGTCATTTCTGTGCCACCCCTGCCCTTGTGTTTGAGCCCATGTGACAGCCACTGTTATGCAGGACCTTCCTCTTTTTCAATGATCCTCCATTTTACCTAGTGTGATAACCTTTTCCAGTAACAGGACTCTCCTGATGACATGTCTAGATACGTGAGACTAAGGCTTACCATCCTCACGTCTTAGGAGTATTCTGGCTGTTCTTCCTCCAAGTTGGATATGGTTTATTCTTCTAACAGGTCACTTCCAATATTCTAAGTAGAGTTGACCTTAATGATCTTGTCAGCAGTTCTCAACCTGTGGGTCATGACCCCTTTGGGGGTTGAATGACCCTTTCACGGGGATTGAACCACCCTTTCACAAGGGTTGCCCAATTCATAACTAGCAAAATTACAGTCATGAAGTAGCAATGAAATTCATTTTATGGTTGGGGTGGGTCAGCACAACATCAGGGACTGTTTTAAGGGTCACGACATTAGGAAGGTTGAGAACCACTGATTGAGATGAAGCAAGTCTTTTCATGACCTTCCTTGGGTAATATGGCATAACTCAAACTGAGAAGAAACCATTGAAACATCCATTAATCATGATGTGGTATATACAAAATATGAGTCTTGGAAAATTAGAAGTCATTAAAAATGGATTTGCACAGGCCATTTTGAATCATGCAGTCATATGATTTACTATGCTAGGAAATAAGAATTGAAGAGGAATGACATTGTTTTTTTAATCTGCCTTTGGTTCCCCTTAGAGACATCTTTGTGAATTAATGGTGGAGAATCTTATTAATCATAACCTTGGAGCTTAAGACTCTTCCATTAATAGTGTCATTGATTAGAGCCTAATACCAATTTTTAAGACATTCTTGAGGGATGGATATTGGACCAGTATAGCCTAGCTGCACATTACAATAACTGAGTTATTTACCTGTACAGAATTAATCTTTACATGACTGGAAGCTATTTACACAAACAATGGGGTTGGTCATCAGGCAAAATTTATAATAATGTTCACTGACAATGTAAATCACAGGTCTGCCAGAATAATATATATCTTAATAGATCAAGTAAGATATTAATGTACTAAGTCAATCTTAGTACATGTTCTAAACCAGCGGTCAATATATGGTGCTGTGTCTCCAATATCCAGAATTCATGGGTCCAGGAACCAAATGGTGGAAGCTGGAATGGCACCACTCACTATTATTCCTAGTGATCCACTTGCAGCATTTTTGCTTCCTGTCCCAGCAACCCTGTGCTCCTCAGGCCTGGAGGTCCTGGTCCCGAGGGAAGGAACTCTCCCACCTGGAAACACAGCATGAACTGGCAGCTTATAATGTCCCCTGGCCACTTTGGGCTTCTCAGGCCTTTGGATCAACAGGTCAGGAAGGGGTGTAGCTGTACTAAGTGTTGTGATTGATCCTGATTACCAAGGAGAAATTGGACTGGTACTACATAATGGAGGTAAAGAAGAATATGTCTGGAATCCAGGAGATCCCATAGGCTGACTCTTAGTGTTACGATGCCCTGTAATTAAAGTAAATGGTAAATTATAGCAACCCAATCCTGACAGGAATTATAATGACCCAGACCCCTCAAGAATGAAGGCCTGGGTCACTCCACCAGGCAAAAAAACTGCAACCAGCTGAGGTGCTTGCTGAGAGCAAAGGTAACACAGAATTGGTAGTAGTAGAAGGTAGTTCTACCTATCAATTACGACCACGTGATCAATTGCAAAAGCGAGGTTTGTAATTGTCAATGTATTTTCTTTTTATATGCTTATTGCATATCTTTCCTTTGTTCAGGTATGATATATCAGATACAATTGGACTTAGTGTGTTTTTATTTACATATATGATAGATGATTGATGATAAGTATAAGTGTGTTTTCATCAATGTCTGGAAAGGTTGCCAAGGGGTGGATTGCGATAGTTTATTGTGCCAGCCTGGCTGATAAACTCAAGTGAGATTAATTGAAGGCTGGAGAGATAAGTGGCTCCCTCGGTGAGCCTCGCCTTTCTTGTCTCTTCCTCTTTGATCAATGGACCAGTGTGCGGCTGCCATGCTTGTTCTGTGCCTCAATTTAGAGGCTACACTACCTGTGGGACGCATAGCCAGTGGACTGTGTCACTGTAAGTTGAGGTCCCTTTAAGCCCACATGATTGGAATGTACATCTCTAGAGCTGGGGACCGAAAGTTGGTGACAGTTAGTGACCTGTCTTGCTGTTTGCTGCCTGGGGATATACAACCCAGCTCTACAGAGGTGGAACTGGCAGCCCTCAAGACTTAAAGGACTGCTAGTGTCTACCAACACTCTCAGGGGAGTGAGTTGCACTGAGTCATTTGTATTGCTTTATAATTTAACTGTTCATTTCTTATGTCATATATCTATCTATCTGTATATAATTTAATAGTTCATTTCTTGTGTTATATATCTATCTTTATAAATATATATAGAAAATTAATAGCAATCTGGTTTTGTCTCTCTAGAGAACCCTGTCTAGCACAACATTTAATACATATTCTTTACATATAATATTCAATGTTAGAGTAAATCGGATGTTTTTAAGATATAAATAACCTCAAGCCCCATTAAAGATAAACAACTTTTTTCACAAGACATTTAATTTAAGGAAGTTATATGTTATAAAGGAAGTTATTTACCAGACCGCACTCCACCACTGTCCGTAACTCTTGGCATGGTTGGCGAAAGTAATCCAACTGAATCATGCTCATCCATGCCGCTGAAACCCATGCTGAGCTCTTCATAAAACTTTAGCACCGCCCATGCCCTTAGATAAAATATCTATTGTGTGTTAAGAAATGACTGCTGTTTCCAAGAGCCCAAGTAGAAAGAAAGTGTTTTGGAAATGATGATGGCAACATATGTACAAATGTGCTTGATACAATTGATGTATGGATTTTTATGAGCGCTGTTAAGAGTCCCCAATAGAACTCTATGATGCTCACTCTCCCGACACAACAGCTGGAGCCAACATGGGTGAACAAGTACATGTGGTGAAGAAAGCTGATGGTGCCCGGCTATCAAAAGAGATAGTGACTGGGGTCTTAAAGGCTTGAAGATAAACAAGCGGCCATCTAGCTCAGAAGCAACAAAGTCCACATGGAAGAACACACCAGCCTGTGTGATCGAGTGGTCCCAAAGGGATCAGTTACCAGGCATCAAAGAACAAAAAATCATATCATTGACTGCACACCTCCATGATAGGATCACTGAAGACAAATGGGTGCATAAACAAATGTGGTGAAGAAAGCTGATGGTGCCCGGCTATCAAAAGAGATAGTGTCTGGGGTCTTAAAGGCTTGAAGGTGAACAAGCGGCCATCTCGCTCAGAAACAAATAAGCCCACATGGAAGAAGCACACCGGCCAGTGCGATCACGAGGTGCCCAAGGGACCAGATATAAGGCATCATGCAAAAAAAAAAAAGATATAAGTGTGTGTATGTATGCGTATTTATGTGTATATGTATATATGTATGTGTATATATATATTATATTAAATGAAGGGGGAAGTGCAGAGTGGAGACCCAAGGCCCAAGTGTCGGCCAATGGAGATCCCCTCATAGAGGGGCTTAGGAGAGGAGATGGGTTAATTAGGGTGTGAGGTAGTATCGATGAAGAACACAGCTTTCCCCCAGATCCTGGATGCTTCCTCCCCCCAACTACCATGATCCGAATTCTACCTTGCAGGGCTGGATAGGACAGAGGCTGTACACTGGTACATAGGAGGGTTGGAGATACAGGGAATCCAGGGTGGATGATACCTCCAGGACCAAGGGAGTGAGGGACGATGCTGGGAGAGTGGAGGGTGAGTGGGTTGGAAAGGGGGAACTGATTACAAGGAGCCACATGTGACCTCTTCCCTGGGAGAGGGACAGCAGAGAAGGGGGGAAGGGAGACCCCGAATAGGGCAAGATATGACAAAATAACGAGGTATAAATTACCAAGGGCATATGAGGGAGGGGGGAAAAGGGAGGGAGGGGGGGAAAAAAGGAGGACCTGATGCAAGGGGCTTAGGTGAAGAGCAAATGCCTTGAGAGTGATTGGGACAGGGAGTGTATGGGTGTGCTTTGTACAATTGATGTATGTATATGTATGGATTGTGGTAAGAGTTGTTGGAGTCCCTAATAAAATGTAAAAGAAGAAAAAAAAAAAGAGTCCCCAATAAAATGTTTTTTTTAATTTTTAAAGAAATAAACAAAACAAAAAACTGAAAGAAATAAAAAGAAATGACTACGGTTGAGGGAGTCCATTAAAGGCCCAATCATAATATGCACAGCAGAGTGTGGTAGCCAGAGAAACTTCTTTAGAAGTGGATAACAAGGGACAGAAGGACATGAGCAGCAAATCCTAGAGGTCACTTTGTCAATGCAGAGACAACCTTAACTAGGGAACAAGCACAAAGGGGTGTTTATTTTCTCTTCTCTGCAGCTCTTGTGTTTAAGGATGCCCAATGGTAAAGCCTTTGTAAAAGACTACAACTTGCACTCAAGGAATGGCTAAGGGTAGGTAGATAGGTGATGCCAAGAGCCAGGGTGAGGGCAAAAGCTTAAAATTACATGAGATGGATCAAGGAAAGATATGCCTTATCCATTATGTCATCTGGGCCTAGAGCAAGGGTTTCAATTTCTCCAAGTAATGCTGACTGATGATAAATAACACAAACTGTGGGAGAGGGCTTATCGATTTGGGTTAGGATGTCCATAGTCTTGGACTTCTAGGGAGGGGGAAGAAAGCTAGTGTGGAGGCATGAGCTTGTAAAATATGTTCCATCAGGAAGACTGGAGGGGTAGGAAGCCAAAATGAGTGCAGAGGGAAGAGGCTATGCTGTGATAAAGTAGGCAGCATTAGCCTGAGTGGCTACTTGGATATCATTGGCATTGCCCTCTTGAAAGCCCCAGAGAGTTTCTAAGGCAAGGTCCTGTGAAGTGGCCGTTATTTGACAGGGGTGTAGATTAGTGCCCCTATAAAACTAATCTGCAAGTCAGGCTACTAGAAAAATACACACTTTATTTTTGACTGTCTCCTGCCCAGTCATCATGAATATCTGAAATGTAAGACTCACCATTTCCCTAGGTCTTAAGTCCAGGTTTCACTCTTCGAGCTCTGAGGCAGGTGGGTTGAAGAACAAGGTTGGATACCAGGCCCCTCCTTGATCAAAGTTCTTAATCTAAGCTTGAGTAAATGTTAACTCCTTCCAGAAAAATGGTTAGCTTATGGGCAAAAAATGAAGAAAAAAAACCCAAAAACCTTGAATGGTGAACGTAACCATCAAGAGATCAATACATATATTGCATTGGATAAATCTGCTGAAGAATGTCTCTTTAGAGTGATGAAAAGCAAAGATATTACTTAGAAGACTGGGTTCATTTGACCCAAACATGCTATTGTCTATGGCTTCATATGCATTTGAAAGATGGACACTGAATAAGGAAGGCTGAAGAAGATTCACTATGTTTGAATTGTAGTGCTGGCCAACAATATCCCAAGTACCATGGACATTCAAAGTACACATGAGTCTGCCTTGGCAGAAGTAATGTCCGAGTGCTACTGGAGGTAAGGATGGTGAGTGTTCAAATTATGTACTTTGGACATGTTATCAAAGAGAACAGTCCCGGGAGTAGGACATTATGTTTGGTAAAGAAGAGAGGCATTGAAAAATAGGAATTCCTCTACTAAATGGATTAACAAAGTGACTGCCCCAATGGGTTCATCCTAAATTGTGAGGATGGCACAGGAGAGTGCAGTGTTTTGTTCTGTTGTGCACTCTGTCCCTGTGAGATGGAATTAACTCAATGACAGCTAACATAACAACAGCCTCAGAAACCACTAATAAGCACCCAAGACATAGAAAAAAACATGCTAGTATATTAGTTGTGTTTACAAAAGTTATTATTTCACTTATGTAAAGGGGGAAGTAGTTACTTTTGTTTGATTTTTAAAAAATAGAACAAACAAGGTGATGACAAAAGCATTGAGGAATTCCTACCCCTCGGAAAACTATTCTTTTGGAGGTGAGCTGAAGAAGATTCTTTAAAGTCCACACAGGATGCCTTATGGCACAGTATTTTCACGAACATGGACTCTAGTGTAAGGGCAGCACACAGTCACTCAGTCGTGAGCAGCTATTTATCTTTGAAGGGAAGCATGAATCATATAGGCCTCTACACTGAGGGGTCACCTGGAATATCAGAGCAAGGGATTGATGATACTTAAGTGGGTTTCAGCCCATTTAGAAAGTCTATAATCAATTGAATCAATAAAATTTCATGAGAAGTTTCTAGCCTAACTGTAAGATAGATGAAAACTGAAGATTCTGGCAGCCAAAAACCAGAGTACTTACATAGGATGAATAAACACCTTTTTGCTGTTTAAGTTCAAGTTATTGGGTTCAAGCACAACAATAATTTTGGAAGATAACTCTTTCTATGAGAACAGAAATAAACCTAACACCAATGTCAGAAAATGATACTTTAAGAAAACTGTAGACTAATATTGATAATGAGGCTGCTTGAATGAGTTCTTTCAAAAATTGAAAACTGAGTCAGACAAATTATGTAACTAAGTATACATCATGATTAATTGTAATGTATCCCATTCCCATAATTGATTTAACACAAGAAAATAAGTACTCAAATACACCTGTTGATGGAAAAAAAGAATCAATTATCTAAATAGACACAGAATATATACTATACAAAATCAAAGGTGTTTCACGGAGGCACAGGGAATCCAGGGTGGATGATACCTTCAGGACCAGGGGTGTGAGGGGCGGTGCTGGGAGAGTGGAGGGTGAGTGGGTTGGAAAAGGGGAACTGATTACAAGGATCCGTATGTGACCTCCTCCCTGGGAGATGGACGGCAGAGAAGGGGGGGAAGGGAGACTCCGGATAGGGCAAGATATGACAAAATAACAATGTATAAATTACCAGGGGCACATGGGGGAGGGGGGAGTGGGGAGGGAGGGAAAAAAAAAGAGGGCCTGATGCAAAGGGCTTAAGTGGAGAGCAAATGCTTTGAGAATGATTGGGGCAGGGAATGTGCGGATGTGCTTTGTACAATTGATGTATGTATATGTATGGATTGTGATAAGAGTTGTATGAGCCCCTAATAAAATGTAAAAAAAGAAATGAAAAAAAAAAGATAAGGGCAAAGAATGTACAGATGTGCTTTATACAATTGATGTATGCATATGTATGGATTGTGATAAGAGTTGTATGAGCCCCTAATAAAATGTTTAAAAAAAAACAGTTACAAATCGCACATGAAACAGGTATAACCCAATATATTAATATACATTCATGAGAACAACAACAAACATTGCAAATGTCAGGCTTAGTAGAAAGACAAAAGCATTACCCCACCTCAGAAACAGGCAAAACATACATATTCATTTTCACCACTCAATAAAAAATTGTACTGTCTGTACTAGCTAAACAAACTTGAAAAAGATTTTTTTAAAGGGAGAAAAACTACCCCAAAGTAAAAATTCTTTGCTCATCAAAAATTAATGATTTCATACATAAAAGATTCCAAATAGGCCATAAATACTATAGTTAATAAATGTAAGAAAAAAAAGTTGTAGACTGCATTTGAACACACAGAATGAATTTTGATACTTAAATCCCTAACTGTTAACTGCTAATCACCAACTTCCAAACCATTAACCCTTACATATTAACAAACTAGCATCTTTACAAATCACTGATACGTCCTAAAGCACGGCACACCTAACCACCTGAAAAGCCCCTTAGCATACAGAACTTCTATGAACACCCTCAGTATTCCCTGCTACCCACAGCAAATTCAACATGCTTCACAAATCCTATGACCATACACTCTAAATCTAGTCTAATGCATGTAAGCCATATCTTTAAATTGGCATCACAACTTTGAATATATTCTAGAATCTTAATTCTAACTTTATAACCCTTAATCTGAAATTCAGAAACCAAAGCCTCAAATTTCTAATCTTAAAGCCATGACTCTACATCATTACAATTTAACACATATGCTCCTAATCAACTCAAAACATTATCTTTTAAACACTACATTTTCTAATGATAAGACCCTTTAATCTGGCTTGACTCATGACACTTAACTCCTAATTCTATCCCTTGAGTCTTTTTCTTGAACTGGAAACATTGATTAATCCCAGAACCTAGATTCTTATCTTAACTACAGACTGATTCTAACAATGCTACATTTTCAAGTTCGTGAATCCTATGGAACGTCCTATCTAGGAAAACACATTTGCATATGTTGATTAAATTTTTGTTCTCCCCCATTTTGACACTTGATAGTGTACCTGATCTTTTACATGGCTGCAAAATATCACAGTTCTAGCTGCCTACGCGCTCATCATCCCTCACCCTAAACCTCAATTCCTTCTCTCACATGACTTGCACTAGGGGGGAAATGGATGAACTACAGGAACAGGAAAACAGGAGGGCAAGCAGTGATGTGTACACACTGCTCATATGCGAACTATTTTACTTAGTTTTTTTTCCTTTACCCCTAATTCAGTAAATTCACCTAATCCATGGTTCTTTTTTTCCAGTTTATATTACTAAGTGTGTTCATATGCTTAAAAACTTTGTAAAAAATATGTACAAGGGAGGAGCCAGCTAGGGTGCAATATAGCACTGATGTAACATACAACATTCCTCTAGTCCTTTAATGCTTCCTTCCCCCAACTATCATGACCCCAATTCTACCTCACAAATCTGGCATGTATACTGGTCCAGATAAGAGCTCTTGACACAGGGAATCCAGGATAGGTAACCCCCTCAGGAACAATAATGGGAGTAGCTACACTACAGGGGTAGGAGGCAGGTGAGGGGGAAAAGGGTAAACCGATCACAATAGATATATAATCCCCTCTTGGGGGATGAACAACAGAAACGTGGGTGAAGGGAGACAGTGGATAGTGTAAGCTATGAAAAAATAGTACTTTGTAAATTATCAAGACTTCATGAGGGAGGGAGGAAGGATGGGGAAATAATGAAGAGCTGATACCAAGGGTTCAAGTAGAAAGAAAATGATTTGGAAATGATGACAACATATATACAAATGCGCTAGACAAAATGGATGTATGGATTGTTATAAGTGTAAGAGCCTCCAATAAAGTGAATTTTTAAAATGTCATGTTTCCAAACCATCTAAAAATTCAATTCACATTCAAACAAGAAGCCAGCATATATTTTTATAACTCGACAAACTGATTCTACAATGAAAGAATAAAGATTTCAAACAGTTTTATGAAAATTATATGTATATATGCATGCTAGCCTCAGCAGGGGTTAAGGGCATCCAGTTAATTGGGGAAATGTTTATGAGAGAAAGTGCAGAGAAGACCATAGAAACTGGAATCACTCCGTTAAGATGCAAGTCTTCTTACCCTGAGTAAAGTAACACAAAAAAAAAAAAGAGAGGTAGGAGGAACTTTCTTTTATATCAGTGGAACCCTCCAAATGTTCAGGAAATTTACCAGGCTACCTGAATACAAACTCACCCATTAGAGAACCGCCTCACTTCTCATAAGCATGTCTATGCTTCGTTTACAGAATCTGCTCTTCTTGGCCTTGGCTTGTGCTAGCCCTCAGAACACCAGTCTTCTGCAAAAACTAAGCAGCGGAATTCAGAAGCAATGTTTCTTCCATGTCTCATTATGCTCATTGTGGTTGAAATGGAATTATACTCTCAGATTTGATTATGTTGCTATATTTTATAGATTAAAACATGTTCATATTTTTCTGGTAACATAAATAGATACATAGGATGTCTTTTGTACTGGAGTAGATCGAAAGAAATCATTCCTCATTAGCGGCATTCTCATATGTAATAATTTCTAACTTTGTTTCCAAACAATATCCTGCTCTTGTTTGCTTGGGATTTTCATGTCATTTCCTGAAGACTGTCTCAATTTTCTCTTTGTAGTATTTTTTTAAATCATTTTATTGGGGCTCATACAACTAATCACAATCTGCACATACAACAATTGAGTAAAACACACTTATACATTCCTTGCTCTCATCATTCTCAAACTCGTTTTCCACTTGGGACCCTGGAATCAGTTCTTCATTTCCCTCCCCTGCCTCCCTCATGAAGCCTTGATAATTTATAAATTATTATTGTATCTTATCTTACACTGCCCAGTGTCTCCCTTCACCTACTTTTTTGTTGCCCATCCCCCAGGGAGAAGGTTATATGTAGATCCTTGTGATAGGTTTCCCCTTTCTACCGCCCCTTCCCTCCTGGAATTGAAATTTTCACCACTGGTCTTGAGGGGTTCATCTGTCCTGGTTTCCCTGTGTTTCCAGTTCCCATCTGCACCACTGTACATCCTCTGGTCTAACCAGGCTTACAAGGCAGAATTGGGATCATGATAGTTGGAGGGGAGGAAGCGTTTAAGAACTAGAGAAAGGAAAAAAAAAAAAGAACTAGAGAAAGGTTGTGTTTCATTATTGCTACACTGAACACTGAGTGACTAATCTCCTCCCCACTACCCTTCTGCAAGGGATGTCCAGTTGTCTACAAATGGGCATTGGGTCCCCATCACACGCTCCCCTCATTCATGATGATATGAATCCCGCCCCCTCAACTTTGGTGCTTGATACCTGGTCCCTATGACTCTTCATGATCACACATGCTGGTGTGCTGCTTCTATGTGGGCTTTGTTGCTTTTGGGCTAGATGGCCACTTGTTTACTTTCAAGCCTTTAAGACCCCAGATGCTATATCTCTCGATACTTGGGCACCATCAGCCTTCTTCACCACACTTACTTATGCACACATTTGTCTTCAACGTTTATATGGGGAAGGTGATCACACAATGATGGTTTTTGTTTCTTGGTGTCTGCTACCTGATCCCTTCAATACCTCGCAATCACACAGGCTTGTGTGCTTCTTATCTGTGGGCTTTGTTGCTTCTGAGCTTGTTTGCCTTCAAGTCTTTAAGAGCCCACACTATATCTTTTGATAGCTAGACACCATCAGCTTTCTTCACCATGTTTGCTTATGCACACGTTTGTCTTTAGTGATCATGTAGGGAAGGTGGGTATCACGGAATGACAGTTTACCTGAGAAAAGTGCTCTTGTATTAAGGGAATGTGTATGAGGAGGCCCAATGTCCACCTGTTACCCTACTACTAAAGCTATAATTATATGCAAATAGGTCTATTTCCCCCATAATCATAAATATATTTACATATGTACATGTCTGTATTTAGGCCTGTAAGTATGCCCTTTGCCTCCTACTCCTTTCCTCTATTTCCTATGCTTTCCTCCTGTCCCAATACCACGTTCATCCTTCATTCTGGTTTCAGTAATTCCTCTCACTTACATTGTTCCTGGTCACTCCCTACCAGTCCTCTCATCCCTCTCTGCCACTGGCTTTGAACCACTTGTTTTTCTCTTGTGCCTGGGTTGGACAATAACTCCTCCCTTCCCCCACCTCCAATGCTCTCATGTCCCTACAGGACCATTGGTTCCATTATTTTCTTCTCATATTGCTTATCCAGCCTATCTTATCTAGATGGACCTGCAGAAGTAATAATGTGTGCATAAAATTGCAGATGGCTTCGACAGCACCAAAGTCACACATAAGAACATGGCAATGATGGCAGCAACACTGACAAACTAACAAACAAAAAAGTCACTGACATACAAAATTTAAAAGAGAAAAAAAAAAACACCACAAAAAACAAAACCAAAAAAAGAAATAAAAGCCTGCTAACAGTCCAAGGTCTGGTTTGCTGACCTTTAGGAAAGTTTTCTGGATGAGTCTGATAGGGTGTCAAGTCCTGGCCCCAAAGTCCATCCTTTACACTCCCCCGGGGCCTCCTTGCTCTGCTTTCCCCGACGCTCAACTACATGCTCCAGTGTTTTGCCTCAGTGTGGTGGGGCCAACTCAGTCACACATCCCACAATGTCTCCGGTGCTGTCCCATGTAGAGGCATGGGTCAGTGCAGCATGTCACATCTCGCAGTGGGTAAGACCACATGGTCCTCTCTGTGCATTGGGCACTCTAGCTGGGCTATCATCCTCTGAGCTTGGTGGGCCCAGGTGTGCTCCACCCCTTCCACCTCCTTCATTTGCTTCAGCTTCCTTCTGGGTATGGTAGTTCAGTTCCTTTCCCTCACCAGACGGTCTGTTTTCATTTTCTGTGGCACTCCCATCCATGGTGGGGGTCGGGCTGATTCTGGTTAGGGCCGGGTGTATGATCCAGTCTTTTTGTGGATTCTTCCACGTGTTACGTTGCCCTCCTGGTTTGGCGTGTCATGGCGGGATCTATATGCACATTCCAGTTCTTTGGGGACACAACCAATACTTTCCCCTTGGGTGGGTTAGTGCCCTGTTCCCCCTGTGACATCAACTCAGTTTCTCCCCACCCCAATTCTCCCTCCACCTGCCCACTTCCCAGTCTCACTCTTCTCTCTGTAGTTCTTTTTAAAGATAAAATTTTAGTGTGTTTTTGATGTTAACTCAGCAAATTAGATTCTTATTTGACATTTTTCTCACACATATTTCAGGGACACTAATTATATAAATTATTACCATGTTGTTATTGTTTCTTGCTAATCTCCACTTGCTCTTCTCATCTCTTCCTTATAATAATCACTTGCTTTCTGTACCCATGTGTGTACATATCATTTTAGATTTTAAATGGAGTCCTGTACTAAATAGTAATATTCTTTATTTTTGTGCCATCTTTGTTTGTCTTTCAACAAAAGTTGATTCCAGGGGGCAATTTCTGTTCAAATTCAAAAGAGAATTTGAGGAAAACCATATCAGTGTCCTCCAACTTTAAAGAGAGGTGAAATAATTCTGAAAGTGGTAAAGAAATTGATTTCTGCTATACATTTTTGTCTCCCATCCTGATCCATACTGATCTTATCAGGGTGTTTTGTAGTGATATTCAGCATCATCTGTTTTCCTCATCTTTTTATTGTTTTTATTGACTATTGTTCCTGTCAATTAGTTTCTTTTCTGAGACTTTCATTTGCTCCTTTCTCAAGCAGTTACCACTAGTTGCATCTCACAGGGCTGCTCAAATGCTCTTAACACCACAGCCTCTACTTATCCATATCATGCATTTTCCTATTATATTATCCATATCATGCTTTTTCCTATTATAATCTACCAGTAATGGATAAGGGTCCCACTATTAAGTCATCCTTTTCAAAACTTCTACTCACGTTTTAAAAAGTGATTGCCATTTGAATTGGTGTAATATGATATCTAATCCCTGATTTTGATTTATATTTCTCTAATGACTAATGAAAGGAGATCTGCTGTCTTAGTGGTTAAGTCAAAAACAGCCAAATGAGTGGGCTAAACACATCAGCTACTGTAATGAAGGGAGATGAGGCTGTTTGCTTACAGAAAGACAGTTTTGAAAGCCATAAGATACTATCCTTTAGGATCCTATGAGAGACAATGGACTGGACAGTATTGTCTCCACTTTAACAAAGGCTGACTGTGAGTCAGAACTGAGGATAAGGATGAGTCAGGACAGAGTCCATGGCTCTTAACAAGAAATGCATAAAGCACTGTGTCAGAGATAGGCATTTTAGGATCCATAAATAGAATTCAATATATGAATTATGCTTCTAAATGAAATATTCTCATCACATTAATTCAAATTTCCTAACACAATTCTTATTGGGTTACACCTACCCAGATTCCAATGTGAAAATTCTATCACAGTGTCTTATTTAAGCCTATGTTATCTCCACCCACCTTCTAATCGATCCACTCTTATGCCACACCTAGCAAGCATCTCAGAAACATTAGTAAGAGCAAACTGAATGCAAGGTCTTTTTCCTAAAACCTTAGAGAATTTTACTAGACAATCAAACAAATATAAATGCAAACACAAAGATCTTAAATGGAACAACTTTGTTAGAAAAAGTTAACACCCCCTTCAAATTAAAGCATCACAATGTGTCATTTTCCTTCTTGAAATAAATTTGAAATTCATAGTAACTTCTTTTAACTTGGAGCCCCTAATTATTCAAATAGTTACCATATTTAACAGCTAACTGAGAAGTTGGTGCATTACTCCTCAGAGAAAATTTAAAAGATAGGTCTGGTGAGTTACTTTTGAAAAATCAACCTTTGAAAACACTATGAGGCATGGTTCTTCTCTAACATAAATTAAAAGCAACTGAATGTCAAATGTTATCTAAACACTCTTGAAACTGAGAATACGAAGACAATTGCCTCTCACAAGTAAAAGGTGGCCTGTGAGAATGTCACTAGAACAACCAGGGGTAGAGAGATGAAGGGCCAGGACTCTACAGTGACTTCCACTGTCTCCCTATATCTCTGGGCAACAGCTGCTATGAACAATGGTGGGAAAGTTCTATGGTCAGCCATTCCAGAGAGGCCATGGGTAAAGCCTCATTTTTCAACAAACACAGGATGGCAAATTCCAAAATACTGGGTCCCTGAACTCATTCTGATGAATCTGCTCCAAAAGGAATCCTGACCTGTGAATGGTAAGTTGTGTCTTCTGAGACCTCAGAGAGAGCCAAGCTGGTTACCACGGCCCTCCATACTCTTGCCCTCAACATCTTTATTCACTCTATTGAGTCAATGCTTACTCATAAAAACCCTATAGAAAAGATAAATGGCCCCATGTGAGTTTCTGAGCCTCTACCCCAAAACAAAGCCCTGTTTTCTCCTGTCCAGCCATGCTTACAGAGTCTCACAAATAGGAAGAATTCTATTCACAGTACTCACCTTTTCAATTCACAGTTGTAGAGGCCAGAGAGGCTCAGATATCAGTCTGGACCCTTGTCTTGATTCAAGTAAGTCCAGTGCCTCATGAACCCAAAATGGGTGGATCAGGTGGCAAGTTGCTTCCTCACGGGTTGTGCAGATGAATGAATCCAAGCTACATAGGAAATATGGCAAGATGCTGTCTCATGTCTGGAGATCCACCCATCTGGTGAGGTCCTGGACATGGCCAAAAGCTACACAGCTAACAGAGAGGATTCACTTACCAATCTACTGGGGAAAACCACACCCACCAGGATAACACTTCCAACTCTTTGGCTGCTGTCAGAAAATCTCTTCATTGAAGTGATGGCATTATATCAAGCATAGTCACCCGGGCTGCTGTTATCATAATTGCTAACTCTCTGAGAATCCTGGCCTAGAGAAGTTGATACCCAGCCTCAGGCATTACACATTACCAACCCAAGTGGTTTAAGTAACAGAAAAATGTGAAAGGGAAGGAGGTGTGAGCAATACCCTTCCAGAAATAGCTTTATCAAACTGAATCTCATGCCATATGCTTTTGACATTTTGAATATTTATCTATCTGGCCTCTGCACTTAGCACAAATTTACTGCCATCTTGTCTATTGCTAGTCAGAGCAGTTTTATAGAAAATAGGAGAAGTGTCCCTTTGGTTTTCAAGAAAACTCAGATTCTCAGCTACTCATTCAATTCTCCGGCAAGACAACCCTGTAAGACAGCTGTTCTCAACCAGTGGGTCATGACCCCTTTTGGGGGTCGAACGACCCCCTTGCAGGGGCCACCCAATTAATAACAATAGCTAAGTTAGTTATGAAGTAGCAACAAAAATGACTTTATGGTTGGGGATCACCACAATATGAGGAACTGTATTAAAGGATCGAGGCATTAGGAAGGTTGAAAACACTGCTATAGGAGGTGTGATAGTTAAGGTTTATTGTTCCAATATGCCTATAAACACAAGTGGGATTAAAGGGTACTTTAATTGAAGGGCAGAGAGATAAATGGCTTGGTGATCCTAGCCCATCTTGTCCCTTGTTCTCTGATGACCGGACAAATGTGCAGCTGCCATACCTAGTTCTCTGCCTCAGCTGGCAAGGCTCACTTCCTGAGACATCCCTGAGAAGCCACATGGACCTACCCTGATGAAGTTTTCATGCTGGAGAAGCCTCATGGAGACCCCTCCCAGTGCTGAGATGCTTACATACTCACTGATTTGGCTTTCTTCCCACATTCGGTGTCATTAGGTGTATTTTGTGAGATTAAGGAGAACTTTATAGATCGGTGTTGGACATATGGGCTAATGTCAGACTTATGGGCTTGGACAGCACTGGGTTGGGATGTTTTCTTAATGTACACTTAACCTTTACATAAAATTCTCTTATACACATATGAGTTTCTGTGGATTTGCTTCTCTAGTCTACCTAGACTAAGTCATTATGGTTCCAGGAGTGGGATACTGGAGAAACAAATCATAAAGATGGAAAGTGGATGTGCTTCTACTTTAGTTAGCCAGAAGTCATATCAAAGCAGTTTACTGAATCGTTTTCTGGAAATATGAGGTTAAAGTTTTGATTATTACATTTGGTTGTAGCCTTTGGTTATTCCTGTGTGAAATGGCAAAATATGAATGTTAATATATATATTGAGCTCAGAAACAATGCTGCTCAAGGAAAATGGCTGATAGAAGATCAAAATGCCTGACAAAAAGCCTGGATCTGGGCAAAAAGCGATCCTTGAACTAACTACAAGCTTTTCTTTCTCGATGTCTTTTGTTTTGATCGTCAGTGGTTTGTTGTTGTTTTGTTGTATACAGTTGCGTTGTTTTCCTCTGTCTTGTTTCTGTGCATGTTATTATCTCTACAGGTCTGTCTAAATAAGATAGGCTGAACTATCTGGAGGAAAAACAACGGAGCCGACAGTTCCGGGGGGACTGGGGATAGGGGATGGTGGGGGGTAAGGAAGTGGTGTTAACAAACCAAGGGACAAGAGAACAACAAGGGATCCAAATTGGTGGTGTGGTGGGAGTGGCAGGCCTGGTAGGGAGTGATCAAGGGTAAGGTAACGAAGAGGTATAGCTGTAACCCAGGTGGGTATGGAGCATGCTAGTGGGGCAGGAGGAAAGTCAAGGGACATAGAGGAAAGAGCTAGGAGGCAAAGGGCATTTATAGAGGACAAGATAAAGACATGTACATATGCAAATATATATATATGGGGATGGGGAAATAAATCTATGTGCCTATATTTATAGGTTTAGTATTAAGGTGGCAGAAGGACCTTGGGCCTCTACTCAAGCACTCCCTCAATGCACGAATACTTTCTTCTATTAAATTGGCATTCTATGATGCTCACACTCCCTACACAACCGCTGAAGCTAAAGCAGGTGAACAAGCAAATGTGAAGAAAGCTGATGGTGCCTGGCGATCAAAAGAGATAGCATCTGGGTTCTTAAAGACTTGAAGATAAACAAGCAGCCATCTAGCTCAGAAGTAACAAAGCCCACATGGAAGAACATACCAGCCTGTGTGATCACGTGGTTCCAAAGGGAACAGTTATCAGGCATCAAAGAACAAAAAATTATATCATTGGGTGCACACCTCCATGATACGATCGTCATGGACAAACGGGTACATAAGCAAATGAGGCGAAGAAATCTGATGGTGCCCAGCTATCAAAAGAGATAGTGTCTGGGGTCGGCTTGAAGGTGAACAAGTAGGCATCTAGCTCAGAAGCAACAAAGGCCACATGAAAGAAGCACACCAGCCTGTGCGATCACCAGGTATCGAAGGGATCAGGTATAAGGCATCATCAAAACAAATCTTACCATAGTGAATGAAGGGGGAAGTGCAGAGTGGAGACCCAAAGCCCATTCGTCGGCCACTGGAGATGCCCTCACAGAAGGGTATACTGGAGGAGATGAGTCAGTCAGGGTGCGATGTAGCACACATGAAGAATACAGCATTCCTCCAGTTCCTAAATGCTTCTTCCACCCCCCCCCCCTCCAACTACCATGATCCGAATTCTACCTTGCAAATCTGGATAGAGCAGAGTAGGTACACTGGTGCAGATAGGAGCTGAAGGCACTGGGAATCCAGGGTGGATGATACCTTCAGGACTAGGGGTGTGAGGGGCAATAAGGGGAGGGTAGAGGGTGAGTGGGTTGGAAAGAGGGAACCAAATACAAGAATCTACATGTGACGTCTTCCCTGGGGGATGGACAACAGAAAGGGGGGTGAAGGGAGATGCCGGACAGGGCAAGATATGACAAAATAATAATTGATAAATTATCAAGGGCTCATGAGGGAGGAGGGAGAAAAAGAGGACTTGATACAAAGGGCTTAAGTGGAGGGCAAATGCTTTGAAAATGATGAGGGCAAAGAATGTACAGATATGCTTTATATAATTGATGTATGTATGGAATCCTGGAATGATTTTTAAAAATGTGCCAAGCAGAAAGATCTCCATGTGATTTTTAGCAAATTCCCACACAGGACCTTTGTTGACAACTAAGGGTAGTGCAGTAGCTAGCCCAGGATCCCGTCCCTAAGGTAGTTTACCCTACTCTTCCCAGGGAGTCTGACCTTCCCCAGCCTTATGTTAAACCCTGCAGAAAGGAAGTGCCCCATTGACTCCTGGAGAATCAAAAGACCAGGGTTTGTCTCCTCTACACACCCATAGTGAGGCCCCTCACAATGTCCAAGTTCAGTCCCTGAAAGAGGCACTACCCAGCACCAAAAACACCAACCCTTGTTAGTTTTTTTCCCTCCAAAAGCTAGGAAAAATTAACTTGCCTTAGCCTTTGTAAAAGGAGAGTCGAGTCCTCAGCCTCTCCCTGCTTACCCACTGAAAGAAACGTAATACCCTCAGCCCCTCGACTGCCAAACTGGCTTTCGGAGACACATGGATCTTCCCAGAGCTCACTGGCTAGAATAGTCTCCCAATTTAGACATAAATAAATCACACCACTTATGCGCATCAAAAGACAGCATTAGAAGAGTGAAATGGGAGCCCATTGATTAGGGAAACGTTTATATATTTTTAACCAAAGACACATCAGACAAAGGGCTGATTAAGAAAATATACAGAATTTTACAACATCTCAAAAAGAAAATAACAAGAGACCCAATCAAGTAATGTGAAAAGATATGAACACAGTTCACTAAAAATGAAGGACAAATGATTAACAGATGTAAAAAAAATGCCCATGATCACTAGCCTTCAGTGAGATGCAAATTCAAACCACAATGAGAGCACTTAACACCTAATTCCAGCCAAAACCAAAGAACCAAAACGAAAAATGCTACAAGGATTGGGAGTCATATATACTGCTGGTAGACTTATAAATACATACAGACACACACACAAATACCATGCAGCCACTGTGGAAAAACCATCTCACTACTTAAAACAACCAGTACTTGAAATCCCATATAATCCAGCAATACCACTAGTAGACATCATGGAAGTCTTATACCGAGGAATATATTTTTAAAAACAACAAAGGAAAAAAGATAAAGGTCCATCAAAAAGGAATATTAAACACTACATATTTTAAATGAGTCAAAAAGGATCTCAAAGGATAAAGGTTTATAGTTTACCTTAACTGCATCTGCAATCACCCACTTTCCAAAGAATTCTGCATGATAACGAAGCCATTCACATTCTTGTTTAATAGTACAGTATCTCTCCAATTAACGGAATTAACATGGGTCAAGAGAGATCAAATGTAAAATCAGACATTGGACTTGGTACATATGCACACAGGATGAGTCCATCAGCTTTCCCAGTCTCTGTACTCATATGGTTTCCTGCAGGATTTACATTGTACTCAAACAATGTGGCAGACATTTTGTTCAGCCCTTTTGTCCAATTATTACATCACAGTTTATCCTATGGGCTTTCTGGAACATAAAATAAAATGTAATTGGATACTGGAGGCACTGCCAGTCACCAAAAGCATATGCATGGTAACGTTTCATGTATTCATGAGGTGTCTGCTATACAAATCCCAAACCAGAACTATGTCAGTTAGAATCCTAATGTAGTTTACTGACAGATGAGGCCAAAAAATTTGCAGTCACTATATTGCCAGAGCTTTCCTCCTGCACGCGATCAGTGTATGTGATGTCAAGTGATTCCCTGTGGAGAGTTTTCCCATCTTGACTGAAAAGCCTTTTCACTGTCGTGTGTTTATGTTAAGAACACTGGTAAAAGTTTACCCACACTCACTACAGTTACATGGGACTATCCTACAAGAAATAATTGATGAGACATGAACTCTTAATTTTTAAAAAAACTTTAGAGAGTAAATTGGTTTTCCATTCAAAACTTCCTATGTAGATTGCAATCCCCAAGATGTACCAGCACGCTCCCCACTTTCGCCCTCCCTGTGTTTTACCATCATTATTCATCCTTCTTTTCTGTTCTGTCTTGCTTTTAAGATTTTTTTATCCATAAGCAAATGCTCTCCTTTTTATTTGGAATGATTGATTTTTTTAAAGGAGTGTATACCTCTTGAATGTTACTCTTCCCCTCCAAGCCTGTACATTGTTGGGTTTAAACCTGAGTCAGAGGAGTGAGGACAGTTCTAGGAGTGAAGGGCTATAGTCTTGGTATTCCACTAGTTTCCATCAGACCAGTAAGCTGGTCTATTTTATGATACTGAGTTTTGTTCCACTTTGTTCTCCCAGTCTAACAAGGACCCTCTTTTGAGATCCTTTTCAGAGTAATTAACAGCGGTAGCTGGGTACCACTTAGTTCTTCTTGTCTCAGGGTCGTGGAGACTGAGGTTTGCTGTAGTCCATTCATCCTCTGAACTAATTGTTCCCATACATCTTTTATTTTCCCCAGTCTTATTTTATGATACTTTTGTGCTGTGTCTGGGTGGTAACAAAGGCCATGCAGATGGAGTGGACACTACTGGCATCTGGGAGGGCACTCTGCTGCTTGGCATAGCTGTGATCCAGAAATACCAAATTCAGCTCTCGTTTGGGTACTGAAAGCCTGAAGAGCAAGGAGGTGCCCATGCGCTGTGCAGAACTTTGGAAGACCCTCTCCCCACAACAGTGGGCCATGTCAGTAAAGTGACAGCCATTCAGAGAATGTGTAGTCACATGGTAAGTTACAATTATCTGGTCCTGCAATCAGCCCAGACCAAGCCCTAGTACCTCTTTGTTTTGGAAGATTTGTTACACTTGCCCCATTGAAAGGTTTTCTCATTAAGAATTTTCTCATGTTGAATTGTACTTGACTTCTGCATATTAGATATTCCACATTTAAAGGTCTTCATGTGTGAAAAATCTGATGTATTGTAAGGCACAGTTTCTGGCTGAAAGATTTACCACCATCACCATATATATAAGGTTTTTAACCAGAATGAATGCGTAGATGAGTTTTGAGATGTGATGTCTAGATAAAGGCTTTTCTACATTCACCACATACATGGGGTTTCTCTCCAGTATGAGTTCGCTGATGAAGAGTGAGCTCACTCTTCCTGATAAAGGTTTTTCCACATTCACCACATGCATGGGGTTTCTCCCCAGTATGAGTACGCTGATGAACAGTGAGGCCCTTCTTCCAGGTAAAGGCTTTTCCACATTCACCACATACACAGGGCTTCTCTCCAGTATGAGTTTGCTGATGATCAGTAAGAATATTCTTCCAGATAAAGGCTTTTCCACATTTACCACATACATAGGGTTTCCTTCCTGTATGAAATGTCTGATGTGCTTTAAGGCAATGTTTACTGCTGAAACCTTTACCACACTCACCACATACATAGGGTTTTTCTCCAGTATGAGTTCGCTGATGAACAGTGAGCTCATCCTTCCAGATGAAAGCTTTTCCACATTGACCACATACATGGGGTTTCTCTCCAGTATGAGTTCGCTGATGAATAGTGAGAACATACTTCCTGACAAAGGCTTTCCCACATTCACCACATACATGGGGTTTCTCCCCAGTATGAGTACGCTGATGAACAGTGAGGCCCTTCTTCCAGGTAAAGGCTTTTCCACATTCACCACATACATGGGGTTTCTTTCCTGTGTGACACATCTGATGTGCTGTAAGGTATCGCTTCTGGCTGAAAGCTTTACCACACTCACCACATACATAAGGGGTTTCTCCATTATGAGTTCCTAGATGAGTTCTGAGATGTGCTATATGAATAAAGCCTTTGCCACATTCATAGGATTTCTCTCCAGCATGAGTTCGCTGATGAGCAATGAGATCACTGTTAGTACTGAAGGCTTTCCCACATTCACTGCACACACAGGGCATCCCTGCCACATGCGTTTTCTCATATTTCTTGAGGTATGATTTTCTATGAAAAGCTTGGCCACGTTCCAAGCATTTATATGTTTTTTTTCCTTTATCAGCTGTTCGATAATGTGCAGTGAGTTTGAATACTTTGTCGAATTCTTGCCCACACTGACTGCATTCATAATTCTTATTTTGTATATGAATGAACTGATGTTCACAGAGGATAGACTCCTTGATGAAGGTTTTCCCACATTTATCACCTATGTGTGGTTTCTCAATTTTGTCAGATTCCCGATGCTGAATGCATTGTGACTTCATACCACTGGATTTTTCACACTCTGAGAATTTCATTCCAGTACAAAATTGCTCTTGTTCAATTTCAAGGAAAGGTTTCTCATCCCCATTGAGCACAACTGACTTCTTTATTTTGCTGCTATTCTTCAGATTTAATGCAAGAATGATTAAACCTAATTCTACATTTTTTTCATGTAAGCCAAATATCTCATAATTTTCCTGTTGAGGAAAATTATTTTTGTGAGGAAAAATATTTTCCAATGTATTAAATTTATAGCATCTTTTGGTTTTGTCCAGATTTCTTTTATGTTGTGAGTGCTGCAGCGCATGATCATCAACGTTTTAGATCTCTGTAAAAGAACAGAACATTGAATCTTTTCATCATCTCGATTTACAATGGAACCTAAAAACATGCATTGATGCAAGGTAGATCTTTAGTGACAACGCTCATATGAATGTCAATAAAATACTGTGCTTAATGCTTCTTGCTCACCATTACAAATGTAATTGTGTAAACAATCCAAATTGTAAAAACAGTTACTGTAGAAACCGGGTTAAATATGAAAATGATGAATGAACCGATATTTAGTAGTTGCTTAAATATGCCCAAGAAAATATACAAAGAACGTAACACAAGCATGACACTGAGACCCTTAGACCATAGGGGTGGTAAGGACTGCTAATTTCAGTTGCTAGACGTCAGATATTCATTCTACCAATCTTTACTGGAAGACAGCTAAGTACTAGACAAAGTTGGGAATGTGAAAAATGGAGACTGTTCTAGTTAGGAGAAAAAATTTTATAAGTATATATGAAAGTTATTACAGTACACAAAGATATTCCTTATGTTAATGGAGAGCCTACACTCTAGCTTACAAAACTCAATTTCCAGTGTCCTGTGGTGTCTTGCATGTTGCTGTGATGTTGGAAGCAATGCCACCCAGTATTTCAAATTCAAGCAGGATCAACCATGGTGCCCAGGTCTTAGTGGAATATCCAGAAAGACAGACTGGGAGCAGGAACTGGTAATTTACTTCTAGAACATGAGCCCCTCAACTTTACTGGCACCAGAATAACATTTTAGAAGTACTAACTTCTAAAGTGTGGGATCAAGCCCCATAGTCAAATGAGTCCTTAGGAGCAGCATGTGAAATTAAGGAAGACGAAGCAGACAGCAAAGACAGGGTACTCTGGCCTCATCTGCAATGCCGAATAAGTGATCGAGTTCATTTAACAGTGAATTTATACAGTAGCAAGGCATGCAAGCCTTCAGCAGGCATATACAACAAAATGGGCAAAATATGAATCTGGGATAGACTGATTCTTTTAGGGGAACGCTTCATGACAAGTATCAAGCTGTGGGAATTGAGGACCAGGAAGAGAATAGAAGCAGACAAATTCGCTATTGTCAGAATTAAAGAAGCCTGTAAGACCAGGATTCTGGGTGGAGGGAGCCTTCGCATCGGTGGGCTACAGAAGACTCGCAGTCATAATTTTTCTATTAAACTTCATCACCATCATCCTCACAATATCCTCCCATTAAAGTGATACCTTAATGATATCTCATAAAAGCGCATGGCTAATCACGAGCAGCCCCCAGCTTTTTCTGTAAGAACAGAAGTGTTATTGTTCTCCCTGCTCAAGGAATAAGTCACTCCCCTCTATCTGCTCTCAGCACTGGGGCTAAGTAACTCAACCAACTAGTTCAGGGACCTCCATGGTCAGACACTGACCACCTTGTTAGGTATGTATGTGTGTGTAAGTTTGGATAGTAAACTGGTTTATATATGGTTGGGGGAAGGGAGACACCTGTTTTGGGGTGGGGGGATGGCTTGCATGGCTCTAGACTATGTAAATTGGTGATAGAATACAGTCTCTTTCTCTATTCCACTCAGACCAGGCATCAAGGAGGTGGCGAGTGCCTACATGCTTTTGTCTGCCTTTTTAGAGCTGTGGTTCAATTACACAACTATCCCTTAGCACTCATCCAGAAGGCATTTAAGAGACAAAGAAACAGTTGACTCCTAGAGTGACAGCAACAAAGGGAACCTGTTTAGTCTATTATCCAGGTTCTGTTTTCCACAAAAAGGAAATTTAAGGGGTGGGGTGCGGTTGATAAAGGGGAGTTGATATCAAGAACTTCAAGAAGAAATTGTTTTGAAACTGATTGTGGTATCTGTTGTAAAATGCTGCTGGATGTGATTTAACTATGGAATGTTCTGATATGTATAAGAGCTCCCAATAGAATGATTTAAAAATATATTCAAAATTTGACCTGACTTTTGCAGACTGAAATTGCAGACATGCATTTAATGACAGAACCAAGAATACAGGATTTTTAAAATGTCTCATTTTCACTGACAAAATTATCAGAGGAGTAAACAACTTTAAAGATAATCTCACAGGTGGAAAAACATTGAAGGTAGAATGCTAAGGGATAGCCTACATTGATAACTTTTCTGCTGGGAAGATGGCCTTAAATACCTTAAAATAACACAAGTCATAAACGTGTTGCATCAAAAGGAGTAAAATATAGAGAAATGTGTATGTTAAGAAATCCCAACAGTGAAGGCAATTTGACCATCTCTATTCGAAAAAGGAAAGAATAAAGAAAGCTTTAAAGGGACAGGAGAACAAATGAGCAAATGGAAATGAGAAACTTAAGGGAAAATCCAAGTGGGGAAGCAAAGGAAGCACAAGAGAGACCCGTTTATGGCGGGAGCTCCAAGCTGGGGGTGGAGAGATACTACAAAGGGAAATCCATTCTTATTCAATGGGGGAGGAATGTGCTGTATTTGGAGGATGATTAAGAATTAAATGTTCTAAAAAAAAAAAAAGAAAAGTTCTCTGTTTGGAGAGAAGCTTGCAAGTTAAGACTTTCATAGTAAGGTGGGAGAACATAAAAAAGGGAAAGGTTTGGGAATCTCCAAGAAAGAAAATTGTGGAACCAAACATACAAATCAATGGAAATCTAATCTCACAGAGCTAGAGGAGTTTTTCTCTGTACATCTATGGAAAGTGAGGACTCACATTGAAGCACGGAGTTTCAGTGTATGATCTGACACCTATCATGGATGCGAGGCCTTATGCCAGTTGAATCAACTCCCCCAGAAAATTCCCCTTAAGGTTTTTTGCTCACACACCTGAAAAACTTCCACTACAGCTTTTTTCTCACACAGACCACAGTTGTTCTTGTTCCAATTGAGACAAAGCTTCTGGGTTGACAACAAAATAACGAATTCATAAGAAATTGCAAAATATTAGACACACAAAAATTAAACATAGGTTTGTGAAGCCTGTAGTGGTGTATTTCTGGGGAAATAATATTCAAAGCAACAAAGCAAAGGGTGTTCGTTCAAGTGTATTAGACTGCACCCTCTAACCTAGGACCAGAGGATGCAATGAGAATCTACCTCTTGAGTTCACTACAGACACTGCAAAGATTTTAATACGTAAGGTGGGAATTCTCCTCACCAATGCAAACCAATTTGCAATAGTTGTCCAACATCACATCCTGATACAGGGTCTTCTGAGCAGAGTTCAGGAGCTGCCATTCCTCCCAGGTGAACTTTACAGCCACATCATCGAATGTCAGTGATTCCTGTAGAAAGAGGAGACTATTTAATGAGGTATTTTCCATTTGAAGATTTAAGAGAGTGTATCTTACAATAAAGAAAGCAAGAGAGTAATAAAAACTATTCTGTGATAGTGCATTCCATAATTTGTGGTAAACTGAAGGTTGGGAGAAACTATTTGAACTTATTGCTAAACTTGCAACCACGGGCACAAAAAACTAGCCCTATTTTGAGAAAGATCTCATTGTTCTGAGATAAAAATGGTTTCAATACACGTTCTTCAGGCCAAATAAAGTGCCCCCTGCAAAAGCACTCCATTACGGAGCAGTCTTAAAGGAGCTACCATAGTAGATTCCTCATTTCTGTCTCTGGATAAGTCGCTATGCCTGAAGGCTGTCTGTAGATAAGAGCAATCTTGTTCTATAGCAAACAATCCATAATTGTAGCAAAACCTGGGAAGGTTTGGGAGTGGGGGTGGAAGGTTTGAGGTCAGCTACCACTAGGTCAAAGTGGCGACTCACCTCCATTTTTTAATTGTTACCTGCTTATATTACCCATTGACTATATAAGTTAACTGTAACATGTACTTGACTTATGAGAGATTTGTAAGCCCCTTTATTTATACCCATTGGAAAATACATTCCCTCTCAGTTTTGACATGGGAAGAGGAGTCCCTGTGCCTGTTGTCTGTCTTATCTTTAATATTTTCCACAATCACAAAGTTGCTCCTGAGGACCCGTTTGAGTGTTGGGGCCACCCATGCCCCAACAATAATGCACCCACTCATAAAACTAGAATTTTCAGAAGTGAAATTATCTGAATGATCTAGAAAGAGCTCAGATTTATACTCACACACAGTAGATAAACACAGACCTGTTTATATTAACAAGCATGTTAACAGTATATGTGAAATGGAATTAGGAGTCCTAACAGCATCTCCATTATGAGATGTTCTATACCTTCAGTGCTGACAGCTATCCGACTCAATTCAGAACTGATCCCTATGATGGAAGTTCAAAGATACCTCAGTTGTCCAAAATTTGTTGTCAATTCTTACATAAGTCATTCTGCCCACAGCATTGTCTCTCTTCTGGGTTTATTAATCCTTTGCTATGGCCACACAAAACTCATAGATAAAAGTGATTTATTAATGAACAAGGTACAACTCAGGATCAGGAACAAGATGCTATAAGTCAGGACCAAGAACAGAAAGTTTATAGGCAATATCTACCTTCCTGAGTGCAGAACAACGTTCTATACTCCTAAAGGCCACTTTAGAACAAGGTCCTCTTGCCTACCTTCGGACAAATTCTTCTCAGCCACCTTTGGAGAGTATTGCCTTAACTTTAATTACAATGTCCTCTTGGACCTCCCATCTTTCACTATATGCTCTCCAATGGGCCTCTCCTAGTTCTGTTGCCATTCTAATTTTGCCTAGGCGGGAAAGGTGCTAGATGGGCCCAAGAAGCCATCATGTCAAGATGGAGAGACAGAAAGAGTGAGGGGCGGGATAGAGAGAACTGCCTGCAGGCATGGTTGAGAAGAGACAGTGGAATATTGGCCTGTCATCTGACCTGCTGGTTTGGTTTTGTTAGCTCTTGCAGGCACATGGTTCAGCTTGAACTCTTGAATTGGGAATTTTCCAGCTTCCAGAAATGCAGGAGCCATTTCCTTGACATCCCTGTAACTGGGAGTCACCTGTGTGACCTAATTTCAGAGTTTCCACCACTCTGTGAACCAAAAGCCTGCTATGTGACCTTCCCATTTGGGTTCCTCAGCCTGCAACCTATTAGCTGACCAGATTCAACAACTTCACTTTGTGAGGCAGTGGACTGTGGTCTCACCTGATGATCTGGTTCATCAGCCTTTGTAAACACATCAATGAGGTGAATCCACCAGACCAGCGGTTCTCAATCTATGGGTCTCAACCCCTTTGGGGATCAAATGGCATGTTCACAGGGGCCACCTAAGACCATCAGAAAACACATATTTCCAATGTCTTAGGAACCAAAACACCGCTCCTCTATCTGTATCCAGGCAGGTCCACCCACGTGCAGATACTCCCACATATGAGTACCGGGTGTGAAGACTATTACCCATACTACACATTGCTTCAAAACAAAATTTCATTTATTTGTCATTAGAAACAAATATTTCACAATATCTAATTACATATTGTTTTGTGATTAAACACTATGCTTTAATTATGGTCAATTTGTAACAATGAAAACACGTCCTATTTACATTATGATTCCTAACAGCAGCAAAATTACTCTTATGAAGAAGGAAGGAAAATAATTTTATGATTGTGGGTCACAACGTAAGGAACTGTATTAAAAGGTTGCCGTATTAGGAAGGTTGAGAACCACTGCTCCAGAGTGATAACTGACCTATGGATTTGGGACTCACCAGCTTCCACATCTTGAAGAGTTATTTACTTGGTGGCTATTTAGTTTTGCGAGATACTGCAGGGCAAATCATGGAACATCCTGAACCTCTACCTCATAGGGACAGGTCTACTGCTGGTCCTGCAAAATGAACTGTAATATTCATGGAGCAAGAGATATACCAATGAAGATAATGACCAGGGCAGATGGGACACAGTGACAGAGCCAATGGTGAGAGATCCACAAAGAGCTTTTCAGCCAAGATTGTCGGACAGGCAGGCAAGATCAAGAGGACCATATCACCAAGGAGCTGAGAGGAGACTGTAAAGATGGAACTAAGAAATGAGCCTATATTGAGAAGGCACAATGGCTGAGAGGGGCAGAAAGAACAGGCCTGCTCTGAAGAGGAGCAAATCTGCCTACATGTTTCCTTAATATGAATCCCAATGTCTATCCTATTGATTCTGATAGCAAGTTACATTTTGTTACTTAATAAAACTTGTACCTATGACTGGACTGTAATTTATATGTGGCCACTGCAAAAAATTAATGAACTGAGAAGGAGATAACTGTGGTAAAGATAACTGCTGTTAGAACTGGAAAACCATTGGAGAGTACATGTATGTTTAAGTTCACATGAATCAGGGTTGAAGCTGATAGTTGATTCTCTCTCCTACATCTAGAATTAGAGGAGGTGAAAAGCTGACACCCATTTTTAAATTAGTATTGCTACAAGGCCCATTCAGATGCATTAATGAGAATGCTGCAGTTTGGGAGACTATTTAATACCACCTTCAGAAACAAACATTAAAGAAACTTACTCAGACAAAAAACCCATGGAATAATGGACTTTCCTAAAGAAGTGATCTTATTTCTCCTTAAAAACAAAGCATAGTGTTAAATTTGAATGATTCTCATGGATTGCCCATAGAATAATGAATTATCAGTTGAAAGCTCATATCACCCAAAGAATCTGTAGTGATGTATTATGTTCAATGTCAGTAGTTTAGTGTTATTCCTGTGATCAACATATTCCTAATCTTCTCCATCCCAATGTTGAAGTCAGAGTCAAAGTTCATCTCTAACTTCTACTATTTCAAATTTCCACTTTCCAAGGAACCGAATCAGTTATTATACAGGTTCTGCACTTCCAGTAGGAAATACAGAAAAGGATAAAACTCATCAGAATTACATGAGCCTTGGTCATTTTCTTTGGTCCTTGTAACATTGCCAGGAACTGGGATGTTCTATGTTTGTCTTATCTGTATCAGCTCCAATGATGCTCACGAATTTCAGTCTCTCATGAGGACATCCCAGAAATAATAATACCCAAACCAGGCACTTCTTCCTCCTGCAGGCTGATGGGAGGATACAATGTGAGTAGTTTAGGTCCAGATGCTGTAAGTGTTCCTGTCCGTCTTCTTAACACAGTCCCCAATACTGTTAACGGTCTCCTACTGAGTGACGGAAAACATGTTAACACCATGAGCAATAAAAGCTAAAACTCATAATTTTCAGACCTATGAGTAAAAGATGACTTTATAATAAATAGAGATTGGACAACCAAATACACATGTCAAAAAGAAGAAACAATAAACCTGGACCGCTACCTCAAAGCACATGGACTATCAATTCCTTACTGTGGGACTGTCAAGGAGAATGACAAATCAATGAACCTTTATGATGATGGTGTTAATTAAAGCATCTGGAAAGTTTGAAATGGGCTATATAAAGAACTATTATAAACGGAATGCTATTTTTCTACAGGAGCTGTAAATTGTACAATCACTTTAGAAACACTTTCAAAGTCACCATCAAGGAGAGTTACACATATAAGCACCGACAGGACAGAGGAGAACTGTTCTATAGTTTCTGAGACTAGAAAGCCACGGCAGGCAGCTGATGAGTTTGTACCTCTAACCTTGAGGTTAGCAATCCAACACTTAACACATGTCAAAACCAGGGCTCCAAATTAAACACTTATACATCATCTATTAGTTTAAAATCTATATACATGTATGTATATAAGAATGAAGAAGTAAATATCCCCCCATAGTGAGTGCACTTTTGAACTCCAAGACAAATGACATTTTAATTGTAGTATTATTTGCAGTAACCCAATGCAGTTAGTTTACCTGTACGTCTTCCTTGCGATGGCCCCTTAACTCCTTCCAAATGCTTAGGTGGGTGTGTCATCCAACAATGTGAATGAGGAAAAGGAGATCTGGTGGCACAGTGGTTACTGTTGGGCTTCTCACAGCAAGGTCAGCAGTTGGAAACCACCAATTTCTCCTAGAACGAAAGATGGGGATTTCTTCTTTCACGAGTGACATGGCTTTCTAGTCCACTAAAGAGTGACAGTCTTGGAAACCCACGTGGGGCAGTTGTACCCTGTCATACAGGCTCGCTATGAGTCACTGTTAACTTGATGGCAGTGAGTTTGGTTTTTTTGGTTTAAGAGAATTGTGAAAATTGCCAAACAATAGATTGATACCCTTGAGACTTGGGCTATGCAAGTAAGCTGCCTGAAAACCCAACCTGGAAATGAGTCACATTGGACGTCTGTTAGGTTTAATTGAGAAATTTCTCAGACAGAAATTGGGATCTCACTACCATCGAAAAAAGAGAAAGAACCAGGAGTAGCGGCCTTTGAAACTCAGATCCTTGCACTGAAACTCTTCAGTCCAGCAGACAGGCAGCTGTGACACAAGAGAGGAAGTGATGGGGAGAAGCAGCAACAGAGACATGGTGGCTGCAGAACCAAGAGACTGAAACAGAGCAGTGCAATTCCCAGGCCACAGAACAAGAGAGCTGAGTGCCTCTGGGCAGGAGGTTAATACGTGAAGTGGTGTACATCTGAGTATTTATCTGGGGAACCAGATCTGCCAACCTACACAGAGGTCCATGAGTCTAAGGGACAGAGTGGGCACTTATCTGCAGAACTAAAAGACCTTTGTAACACTTGCCCATTCAGGACAGAAGCCAAGGGGCTGCAGGGCCGCACTTTAGCTGCAGGTATGGCTGTCAAGATGCTGTCCCAAAGTAAAACTGTATCTTGAGTCATTTAGGATCCAAATTGTGTATTAGGGTACAAAAGTTACCCCTATGCCAAATATAATTTAAGGAGAACATTTATTGAACTTTAAGAGACAACAAGAGACACACACCATATGGATAAGGGAGACCATTAGCATGAGGTCAAAATAACACCTGAGGATTCACAGCCTGGACCCTGGATAACAGGGCATAGAACAAAAGGCATGTCACAGATCATGACTGGTGGCAGATCAATACAACACAGGTACAGGTGGGACTTCAGAAGCAGGAAAGGGACCATGAGTAGGACATGCACCTCATTCAATAGAAGGACTTACAAGACTGGTCCAGGGCTTTCATACAAAGCCAGTCAAGGCAACAGTCACGGCAATGTCCCTTGTTCTGTCTTCAGTAAGGTGACCTCCATCAGGCATACACCGAGGCAGGCCCGCAAAGAGGGCTGGCTGCAGAGTTCAGACGATCTACTTTCTAATGCATTTTCCCAGTGGGAGGGATGATCTATATACTTCATTAATGATCAGAGAGAATTTAATGGCGGCTTAATCAAAGTGGGGCGCAGCAAATGGACACTGTTATCACTGTCATCAGCAATAGAAACCTAAAACCCAATTCACTGCCATTTAGTGGATTCCAATTATAGCGACCTTTTAGGAGCAGTTGGAACTGCCCCGGGTGGGTTCCTGAGACTGTAACTCTTGACGAGAGTAGAAACCCTGCTTTTCTGTCCAGGTGTGGCTCGTAATTCTGAACTGCTGACCTTGCAGTTAGCATCCCAATCTGTAACCACTGAGGCCACCACTTTTTGCAAATTGGAGCGCTCAGAATTTAAGAAGCTCTAATACAATTATAAGCGGTTGTCCATCCAGTGAATTCTGTCGTTCAGGGAGAGGTGCAAAGCCCTCTGGCCCTGACGAGCAGGATAGCCCGGCGATTGTGGTGGGCGCTCTCCCTGTCGGACCCCAGAAAGCATGGCTCCCGCCAGCTGCCCACCGAGCTTCTCTGCTCCGCCTCGCCCTCAGGAGCCCGGGTCCTGACGCCGCACGTCGGCGCGTCGCTCGCCCTGTTTCAGAGACAGAAACACACTTGTTCTCCTCTCTCACCGTCGTCCCGACAACTTACACTTACTTCCCAAAAGCACCACCGCCCCGCCGGTGCACAGGACCCTCCTCAAACTCCCGCCGCAGCTCCTGAACGACCGGAACGCAGAGCATGACTATGGCGGCCGCCGAGGGCCGAAATACACGCACTTCCGGCCCCGCCCTTCACAGACTTGATGGAAGCCGCCATGCTTAGATACTATCCTTACAAAAGGAAAGCATGTGTGCGTTACTTTCCGTAAAAGAGGAAAGGGTGGGTGGGTGTATGTGTATGTGTGTCTCCCACTTGTTCTAATTTCATACACCTTATTTGCATGGCCTTACCCATTCTTTTATTGAGAAGGACAAAGCAGTGGACAGAAAGGCCATATAAAAGCAATCCATCACTCCACATTGGTTCATGAGGTTAGTCACTCACTTTCAAATATAGATGCAATCTTTCTGCTGTGAAATATCAACTAGTTTTGAAATTTTATTGCCTGGGATCCTTTAAATGTTGATTTCACGGATTTTCATATATTTTTTCAACATATATATGTATATATACGCACATACACAATTCCCATTATACTTTACATTTTCATTATATAGTCATAGCTATAAAACAGGAAGTCTTGGTCTGAGGATGTTCAATTTGGTAGGGTGGTAACACATGTCTAGGTAACACATGAAATGTGATCAATATAAATAAAAAACAGGATTGTAAATTTTAAGGTTTGTATTTTTAAATTGTCACAAAGTAGTGCCATTAAGTTATTGCTAATTTATTTAGGAATGAAAACTGAAAAAAATTTAAGGAATTTGTAATAACCTGTGGGGAGATACGCATTTATGATGTAGCTTAATTATTTGAGTAATTCACAGTGGAATAGATTTTCAATCAGCATAAAGGTGATTATTATAAGCTGGAGGTCAGATATACCACTACTGTTCTCCAACTCCTTCACTATTTCTAAACCCAACAGTTCCCTGTACTTTACTCCCTGCTCAGCTGGGTTTGACAACTCCATCCACTAGCTGTACAGACTCACACCACACTCACAGGTATGTAGTTAATTGGAGGCTGGAAACGGGTTATACATTGGGATAAAAATTAATTTGAAATCAGGGGCTCAAGTGGTAAGAGAATCCTTTGAAAATGATGATGGTGGCTTTTGTGTAAATGTGCTTGACACATTAGAGGAACATATGGATTGTGATAAGAGATGTAAGAGCCCCCAAAAAAGGTATTTGTTGAAAGAAAAATAATAATTTGAAAGTAACAAGATACAAATTGTATGTAGTTGGCTAACGAGGGGAGCTTTCGAAGCAGATAAACCTTGGAACAGAAATATTCCCTGTTGATACAATTCTTGATCAGAGCATTGGACAGTTTTCTGCCAGTGGGGTCTCTCTGCTGCTCACTGGTCTAACTCCAGGTCAGTACAGCATTTCTGCATTTGGTCTCTGCACTAGCAACCTCTCTACTGCTATGTGACCTAGCTCACAGGCAGTGGATAGCAGATTTCTCAGCCCTTACCTGCTATCTACATTGGGTAGCTCAGGTGCCACAATCCCTGCCATCAGATTCTCTGCTACTAACTGGCCTGGAAGATCTTCTAGTCAGACCTCTCCACTGTACTGCCTCTTGACTCATTACCTTTCTGCAATCACGGGATCAGATCCTAAACAATTATGTTTACAGACACGGTATCACATTGGTGACCATTCTGCTTACACACGACTCTGTGTTATGGTCAACCTACTTCCCAGCCAGCATGCTTTCTGTCATTCAAATGACTCAATCACAACCATCACACATTTGTTGTTGTTACCTGCCATCCAGTTGGTTACAACCCTATAGCGAACGGTACGCAACAGAACAAAACACAGCACGCTCCTGCGCTTTCTTTACAATCGTTCCCATGCTTCAGCCCATTGTTGTAGACACTGTCAGTCCAGTTCCTTGAAGGCCTTCTTCTTTCCATACCCCTTCACTTCACTCCAAGTTAGACAGTTTGTCCTTTGAGTAGTCGCCAGTACTTTCAACTTTCTTCTTCAGGACCACAATTCAAATGGATAGATTTTTTAGGGTCTTCCTTATTCAATGCCAAACTTTTAAAACTCACACATGTAAATAATTCTTCAGGCACTAGGTTAAAATTTCACTCTTGAGCACTGAAGGTTGTCAGTTATCTTCAGCAGAACTCTAGGTCTCTTGGCAAAGCAGAGCTGTGTTCTATTGCTCTGTGTGCTATTGCTCTGTTCTCCTGTGCCAGGTGACAGTTCCCTAAGGTGGGAGATTCAGATATCTGACCTGGGTCTATAGGAATGGTTGGGAGTACAGCCTCAGCAGTCGAGACCAGGATGGGTGAAGCCCTCCCAAAAGCAGTCCCTCACCTGCACTGTCTCAGTTTTCTCCATCACCAGTATTTCCTGCTGGAACTGGATCTGCCAGACCTCAGAAAAGGGACTGCAGTGGATGTGAGTAATATGCTATGAGGGTAGTACAAGTTATAACCCATCCTTCCAAAGCCAACTCTCCATCACCAGAGACACACTAAGGAATCAGTTCTTCCTGCAGCTGAACTCCATCAACGCTCAGGACACAGCCATGGATTACTGTGCAAGGAGCACAGTGAGGGGATGTCAGTGTAAGTTCAGACACAAAACTCCACTGAAGGGGAAACACGGGCAGCAGGGGGCGCACAGGACCCACTGAGCACATACACAAAGCCATAGACAGGCACAGAAAATGACAGGGAGGATTACGTGTTAGAATTAAGGCTTCCCCTCTTAGCTCTCAGTATCCCTTGAACAGTTTTTCTCTAAATTTCTCCTCACTGCAAGCTTGATAGGAGAAACTAGAATTCTCTGTTTGCAGTCCAAATATTAAAAGTGACCCTGACCCTTCATTGGTATCCCATATGATCAATTTTCCTCCCTAGCATACAGATTGTCATGGTTATTATCATTCTGTCTGTTAATCAGAACTTGAAGGGTCAGGTGTCTGACTGCTTTGCTCCCTCTGCAATGTGAGTAGTGACTGATTGATTTTCTATGTCTGAGATAATTAATGTGGTGACACCTGGGGCTGTACTTGTGACATGTCATTAGTGATGCTTGTTACTCATGGTCTCAGTTTATGCAGACACAAGTGTTTCAGGCAGAGAGAGATCTCTAACATAGGGAACAGGGGAACTGGAATGACCTTTGTGGTTGAGATTACTCTTTGGAGTCATAAAAAAGCAAACATTCAATGGAAGGAAACTTTGATAAAAAAAATAGCAAATTTGTCACAAGAGGTAGAAATTGCAGACTAATATCTCAGAATGCTCTTTAGAATTGAGACTAGTGGGACTTTTCACATATTTTGAACCCTTGATCAGGGAATCCAGTTCCTAGAGAAGGACATCCTGTTTGACAGAGTGTCAGCAAAATAGAGGAAAATAGTTAATTAGATACACAGAGAGTGGCTACAAAATTGTTCTCTAGGAACAAGTGGGGACGGTCCAAGATGTGGCAGTTTATGTATTTTTTCTGATGGACACAGAACCATGATGATTAAAGTTGACACAAAAGCACTCAACAACATCTCTGATGAAGTGAGGTGCAGAAAGTTTAGATTAATGCTGTTTAGTCAAGTAATTACCTAAAATAGTAATATAGATTTTTACATTCACAAAGTGTTAAATTATTTAATGCTTAACATTCAATACATATACCACTCCTTATTCAGTTTAGCTGTATGGCTATCAAACAATCAGGAAAATAATGTGCAATAAATACAAAATAAATACTATATACCAATGAATATAATTGGGGATTCCACTGTCCTCCACAGTTTCCTGCAAAACAGAATCTCACCATTTAGACAAATGCAGTCCCTTCTCTTACTTTCCAGGCATCTTTGTGAAGTGATTCACTAGACCTTACTCTCAGGCACCTCTGGGTGAGTGTGAATCACCTGTCATTTGGTGAGCAGAATCGAGTGTAATCCTTCACAGAGGAACTCCATATAGACCAATGGAGTAACTTTTAAAGTAAAAATTATATGCTTATACAACTGAGGTAAACTTATTTAATATAAGAGTATTAAATCCTCTTACGTGAAGTAACCATTAAATAAATGATTCTGTAAGAATTAGATTTCCGGGACTTCCGGGAAGATGGCGACGGAGTGACACATACCAGGGGGACTCCACAGAATCCAGCCGAGGAGAGTTGCTTAGAGGGAAATTCAAGACTGTGGGATCACAGGAGGTGCATCATAAAGATAAGTCTGTCCAGATGGGATGGGTTGGATGAACTGTCTTGAGGGGGGACGGCGGGACCAGCAGTTCTGGAGGGACTTGGGATGGGGGGAGGTGGGGGGGTGGGGAGGTGGTGTTGACTGGTTCACGGATAGGGGAACAACATGAGATCCAAATTGATGGTGAGGGGGGAGTGGCAGGCCTGTTAGGGAATGACCAAGGGTGAGGTAACGTGAAGAAGAGGTGTAGCGGTGGCCCTGGTGGGGACGGAGCATGTTAGTGTGGCAGGAGGAAAGTCAAGGGAGGTGGAGAAGGGAGCTGCGAGGCAAGGGCATTTATAGAGGTCTAGACAAAGATGTGTACATGCAAATATATATATGAGGATGGTGAAATAGATCTATGTGTCTATGTTTATAGGTTTAGTATTGGGGTGGCAGAGGGACCTTGGGCCTCTACTCAAGCACTCCCTCAATGCATGTATGTTTTCTTTTATTGGATTGTCGCTATGTGATGCTCACCCTCCCGATACAATTGCTGAAGCCAAAGCGTGTGAACAGGTAGGTGTGATGAGGAGGGCTGATGGTGCCCGGCTGTGGAGGGGATTTGGCGTCTGGAATCTTGAAGGCTTGGGGATGGACAGGCGGCCATCTGGCTCGGGGGCAGTGGAGCCAACATGGAAGAACACACCAGCTTGTGTGATCACGTGGTTCCTAAGGGACCAGTTATCAGGCATCACAGAACAGAAAATCTTATCATTGGCAGCAAACCTCCATGATACGATCGCCGAGGACAAATGGGTGCATAAGTAGGTGTGGTGAGGAGGGCTGATGGTGCCCGGCTATCAGGGGGAATGGTGTCTGGGCTCTTGGAGGCTGGGGGTGGGGGGACAGGTGGCCATCTGGCTCGGAAGCAACAAAGCCCACATGGAAGAAGTACACCAGCCTATTGCGACCATGGGATGTCAAAAGGATCAGGTATAAGGCATCATCAAAAAAAACCTTACCATAGTGAATGAAGGGG